>NC_067407.1:144326981-144613070 GCF_009764475.1 Pristis pectinata | reverse complement strand
ACACCCGAACCTGAGGGGGGCCAATATCCTTGCAGCCAGGTTTGCTAGTGTGGTTCGGGAGGGTTTAAACCAGTTTGCGGGGGGATGGGAACCGGAGGAGTAGGTCAGAGGAAGAAGGGGATAGGGAAAAGTCAGATCTAACAAGTAGAGAGGGTTTGAGGAAGGAGAAGCAGAGTACAGGCTATAAAAGTAGTAAGGCGGATGGGCTAAAGTGCATTTACTTAAATGCAAGAAGCATCAGGAATAAGGGAGATGAACTGAGAGCTTGGATAAGTACATTGGACTATGATATTGTGGCTATCACAGAGACATGGCTGACATCAGGGCAGGAATGGATATTGAATATTCCTGGTTTTCAGTGTTTTAAAAGGGACAGAGAGGGGAGAAGAGGAGGAGGGGCGGCGATACTGGTCAGGGACACTACTGGTCAGGGACACTATTACAGCTGCAGAAAGGGTGGATAATGTAGAAGGATCCTCTCTAGAGAATATGGGTGGAAGTTAGGAACAAGAAAGGAGCTGTTACTCTACTGGGAGTATTCTATAGGCCTCCCGGTAGCAGCAGGGATACTGAGGAGCAGATTGGGAGGCAGATTTTGGAAAGATGCAAAAATAATAGGGTTATTATTAGTGGGAGACTTCAACTTCCCAAATATTGATTGGCACCTGCTTAGTGCCAAAAGTTTAGATGGGGCGGAGTGTGTTAAGTGTGTCCAGGATGGATTCCTGTCACAGTATGTTGACAGGCCGACTAGAGGAAATGCCATATTAGATCTAGTTATAGGTAATGAACCGGGTCAGGTGACAGATCTATTGGTGGGTGAGCATTTGGGGGACAGTGACCATTGCTCCATAGCCTTTAGTATTGTCATGGACAGGGATAGGAGCAAAGAGGACGGGAAGATATTTAATTGGGGAAAGGCGAATTATGAGGCTAAAAGGCAAGAACTTGAGAGTGTAAATTGGGGTGACATTTTTGAAGGGAAATGTACTATGGAGATGTGGTCGATGTTCAGAGATCTTTTGCAGGATGTTAAGGATAAATTTGTCCCGGTGAGGCATAGAAGGAATGGCAGGGTGAAGGAACCATGGGTGACGAGAGAGGTGGAACAACTAGTTAGGAAGGCAGCATACATAAGGTGTAAGCAGCAAGGATCAGACAGGGCCCATGAGGAATATAGAGTAGCAAGGAGGGAACTTAAGAAGGGGCTGAGGAGAGTGAGAAGGGGACATGAAAAGGCTTTGGCGAGTAGGGTTAAGGAGAATCCAAAGGCTTTTTACTCGTACGTGAAGAGCAGAAGGATGGCTAGAGTAAAGGTAGGTCCGATTAAAGACAAAGGTGGGAAGTTGTGCCTGGAAGCTGTGGAAGTGGGTGAGGTTCTCAATGAATACTTCTCTTCAGTATTCACCAAAGAAAGGGGTCTTGATGATGCTGAGGACAGTGTTGGTAAGGGTAATGTTCTAGAGTATGTAGATATCAAGAGAGAGGATGTGTTGGAGCTGTTAGAAAATATTAGGACAGATAAGTCCCCGGGGCCTGACGGAATATTCCCCAGGCTGCTTTGTGAGGCGAGGGAGGAGATTGCTGAACTGTTGGCTAGGATCTTTGAGTCCTCGTTGTCCACGGGGATGGTACCAGAGGATTGGAGGGTGGCGAATGTTGTCTCCTTGTTCAAAAAAGGTAGTAGGGATAGTCCAGGGAATTACAGACCAGTGAGCCTTACGTCTGTGGTGGGCAAGCTATTGGAAAAGATTCTTAGAGATAGGATCTATGATCATTCAGAGAATTGTGGACTGATTAGGGACAGCCAGCATGGCTTTGTGAAGGGAAGATCTTGCCTCACTAGCCTGATAGGGTTCTTTGAGGACGTGGCCAGGAAGATGGATGAGAGTAGTGTAGTAGATGTGGTCTACATGGATTTTAGTAGGGCGTTTGACAAGGTTCCGCATGGTAGGCTTCTTCAGAAGGTCAGAGGCCAAGGGATCCAGGAAAGCTTGGCCATGTGGATTCAGAATTGGCTTGCCTGTAGAAAGCAGAGGGTTGTGGTGGAGGGAGTGCATTCCGATTGGAGGGCTGTGACTAGTGGTGTCCCACAGGGATCGGTTCTGGGACCTCAGATTCTGGTTTCAGAGCTGCGAAGTAATGATGCAGCTTTACAAACCTCTGGTTAGACCACACTTAGCGTACTGTGTCCAGTTCTGGTCGCCTCATTATAGGAAGGATGTGGAGGCATTGGAAAGGCTTTTCTTTCCAACATTGAAAGGTTCTTTCAACCATCCAGAATCGACTCAGCTTTTTCCTTATGGAAAATGAAGGGAATAACATATTTTCATGATCTATTCATTGATAACTGTTTTTTTTTATCTTTTGAACAGTTATCTAATAAATACAATTTGCCTAAATCACACTTTTTTCGATACTTACAGATTAGAAATTTTTTAAAAGTTACTATGCCTTCTTTTCCGACTCCATATAAAATTGAAATTACGGAAAAAATTTTAGGCTTCAATCCCTATCAGAAGGGCTTGATAGCAATAATTTATGATCTAATTATGAAAATATGTCCAGAGACACTTGATAAAATTAAGAACGAATGGGAAAGAGAACTCCAGATACTTTTACCCACAGAGACATGGAAGAAAATTCTTCATTTGGTTAATACATCTTCAATGTGTGCCAGACACTCTTTGATACAATTTAAGGTGGTCGACAGGACCCATATGTCGAAGGACAAGTTAGCCCGTTTTTATCACCATATAAATCCTATATGTGATAGATGTAATTCGGAGGTGGCTTTCCTGACACACATGTTTTGGTCCTGTCCTCTTTTGGAAAAATATTGGAAGGACATTTTTAACATTATTTCAACTGTATTGAATATTGATTTACAACCTCACCCAATCACTGCAATTTTTGGGTTAACAATGATGGAATCTGGCCACCATTCTGCTGCTGCTTGTCGTATGATTGCCTTTGTTACATCAATGGTCAAGTGATCCATTTTATTTGAATGGAAGGATCCAATACCTCCCACCACTTTTCAATGGTTTTCTCAAACTATATCATGTTTAAATTTAGAAAAAATTAGAAGTGGCACTGTTGATTCTTCGCTTAAATTTGAGGAAGTTTGGAGTCCATTTATTCAATATTTTCATATGATATAGGTCCCTTTTCAATAATCTTTGAATTTAGAGGAGCAGAGTTGACGACAGGATAATGCTCTTTGTTCATCGAGAAATATCAGTCCAGTTTTTTTTCTTTTGAAATTTTTGTTTTAGTTTGTTTCATTTTATTACTTACAATTTTTTTTTCGATTTGAGTTTTTTTATATAATAAATCTTTTTCTTTCTCCTTTTGACTTTCTTTTTGTAATATATTCATTTACCAAGAAACTGTGGGGCCTAGAATATTTTTTTTTATTCTTTATGATAATATATGTCATGATTGTTCTCCTGATCTCTTTGTATTATGTGTATAATTACTGATGTTGTATGTATTAATCTGAAAATTAGTAAAAAGATTGAAAAAGAAAGAATGGGTGCAGAGGAGATTTACCAGGATGCTGCCTGGGTTAGAGAGTATGGATTATGAGGAGAGACTAAAGGAGCTAGGGCTTTACTCATTGGAGAGGAGGAGGATGAGGGGAGACATGATAGAGGTATACAAGATATTAAGAGGAATAGGTAGAGTGGACAGCCAGTGCCTCTTTCCCAGGGCACCAATGCTCAAAACAAGAGGACATTGCTTTAAGGTAATGGGTGGGAAGTTCAAGGGAAATGTCAGAGGGAGGTTTTTCACCCAGGGAGTGGTTGTTGCATGGAATGCGCTGCCTGGGGTGGTGGTGGAGGCTGATACGTTGGTCAAGTTCAAGAGATTGTTAGATAAGCATATGGAGGAATTTAAGATAGAGGGATATGTGGGAGGAAGGGGTTAGATAGTCTTAGGAGTGGTTTGAAGGTCGGCACAACATGGTGGGCCGAAGGGCCTGTATTGTGCTGTATTGTTCTATGGTTACCTTCGATTCATTTCTCAATGTGAAGGGATTTTGGTTGTTCTCTCATGCTGTTTGTAAGATGCTGTCTTTTTACAATGCTATTTTTCTTTTTCAGTGATTTGGGGACATTTATAGGACTTGGCACTGTGACTGGGTCTGTAGCTATCTACATTGCTTTCTCTCTCCAGGTAATGTAACAACTTTCTCCTCTGTTTTATTTTGCTTATACTCCACATTTTTGCTTTTGACCCATATCTGGAGTTCTGATAGAAAGCTATGGAACATACTACCTCTGAGGATGGTGGAAAGAATAAAGATCAATAATTTTATAAGAAAAATTGATAGGCCCAATGAAAATAAAGTTGGTGTGCTAAGGAGATAGACTAAAGTGGGAATGACCGCATTGTTCTACCGAGAGCTGCAGTGGAGTTGCTGTGTCAAATGACAATGACACTAAGTGAAGAGAAGGTACATTCCCACAAGGAGGGGAGGAGTTAGCACCTACACCAGAGCTCCTCATATGATGTAAGTAGTGGTGAATATGATGAAAGAGGGGATGTGCAAGGGAAAATAAGATGTGCAGAGAATAAGTTTGAAGAGATACAAACAGCATAAATGAGCTTAACTTAAGGAATAGATGCTGGTGCCTGCTCTGATATCCAGTGAGATCATGGCTGATCTATGACCTCAGCACCATTTTCCTGCACTAGCCTCATGTCCCTTGGTTTCCCCTACTGTCCAAAAGTCTCTCTATCTCTGAACAATACAAATAGAAGCAAGAAAAGGCCATTCAACCTTTTGTGCCTGATCTTGTACTTCAGCCACACTTTCCTGTACTAACCCTGGTGAATATCTACTACACCACCTCCAGTGCTGTCACATCCTTCCTACAGTGTGATGACTGGATCCCTACATGTATTGCAGCTGTGGCCTACATGGCAGATGCAACTTTACACACATAATTGTATAATATCAAAAGGTGAATGAAAAGCACCAATTTAATTTTAAAGTGTTATAGAGTCATACAGCACAGAAACAGACCCTTCGGCCCAACTCCTCCATGCTGACCAAGGTGCCCACCTAAGCTAGTCCCATTTGCCTATGTTTGGCCCATATCCCCGTAAACCTTTCCAATCCATGTACTTATCTGATTGTCTTTTAAATGTTATTTTACCTGGCTTGACCACTTCTTCTGGCAACTCGTTCCACATACGTGTGAGGAAGTTGCCCCAAGGTCGCTTTTATATCTTTCCCATCTTACTTTAAACCTATGCCCTCTGTTTTTTGATTCCCTTTCCCTGGCACAAAGACTGCATTCACTCTATCTATGCCCCTCGTCACTTATTTTGTACCCCTCTATAAGGTTGCCCCTCAAATCTAATATGCTCCAAGCCTCTCCCTATAGCTCAGACTCATGAGCCCTGGCAACATTCTTGTACATTTTCTTTGCACTTTTTCCAGCTTAATCATAACTTTCCCATAATAGGGTGACCAAAACTGTACACAGTACTCCAAGAGTGGCCTCAGCAACATCTCTTACAACTGCAACATAATGTCCCAGCTCCTATACTGAGTGCCCTGACTGATGAAGGCCAGCGTGCTAAGTGCCTTCTTCACCACCTTGTCTACCTGATTAAGGAAACTTTCTTGGACACATTTAACAAATTCCACCCCATCCAAACCCTTTGCACTGTCGGTGACCCACTCAATACTAGGAAAGTTAAAATCTCCCACTAATTACCCTGTTATTCTTACAGCTATCTGCAGTCTTCCTCAATGTCTGCTCCTTTAATTCCCACTGATATTGGGGGCCTATAATACACTGACTCAAAATGACTATCCCCTTCTCGTTTAAGTTCTACCCATATGGCCTCACTGGATGATCCTCTCTAAGCAGTGCAGTTATGACCCCCCCTCATCAAAAAGGCAAGCCCCCCATAGAACGATAGAACGTAGAACAGCACAGCACAGGAACAGGCCTTTCAGCTGACAATGTCATGATTTTATTTTCTATATCTCTGTAAGGTCACCCCTCAATCTCCCATGCTCCAAAGAATAAGTCGGAACATGATGCCAAATTGAACTAATTCTCTTCTGTCAGCAGGTGATCCACATTCCTCCATCCCTGCATATTCATGTGTCTAACAGCCCCTTAAATACTGCTGTCATATTTGCTCCCTCCTCCACCACCCCCGGTTTCCCATTCCAGGCACCTAACACTCTAATTATAAAAAAAACAACTTGCCCTGCACATCTCCTTTAAACTTTCCCCCTCTGACCTTACAAGCATACCTTCTTGTACTTGACACTTCTACCCTGGAAAAAACATTCTGACTGTCTATTTATGCCTCTCATAATTTTATAAACTTCTATCAGGTCACCCCTCAGCCTCCGCCACTCCAGAGGAAACAATCCAAATATGTCCAAGCTCTCCTTGTAGCTCATGCTGTCTACTCCGGGCAACATCCTAGTAAACCTCTCCACAATCTCCACTTCCTTTCTGTAATGGGGCAACCAGAATTGCACGCAATACTCCCAAGTGTGGCGTGATCAAAGATTTATATAGCTGCAACTTGACTTCCTGACTCTTGTACTCAATACCCCGACCAAAGAAGGCAAGCATGCCATATGCCTTCTTTACCACTCTATCTCCTTGTGTGGTCACTTTCAGTGAACTGTGGAATTTAACCCCAAGATCCCTCTGCACATCAAAGCTGTTAAGGGTCCTGCCATTAACTGTATACTTTCCCCTTACAATAGACCACCTCACATTTGCACCCTCCTCTCTTACCTACACCTCTATTACACCTGTAGCATCCGTACCCTGGAACTTGGAGCTGCCAGTTCTGCCCTTCCCTCAGCCATAGAAACATAGAAAACCTACAGCACGATTCAGGCCCTTCGGCCCACAAAGCTGTGCCAAACATGTCCCTACCTTAGAAATTACTAGGCTCACCCATAGCCCTCTATTTTTCTAAGCTCCATGTACCTATCCAGAAGTCTCTTAAAAGACCCTATCGTATCCGCCTCCACCACCGTTGCTGGCAGCCCATTCCACACACTCACCACTCTCTGAGTAAAAAAAAACTTACCCCTGACATCTCCTCTATACCTACTCCCCAGCACCTTAAACCTGTGTCCTCTTGTGGCAATCATTTCAGACCTGGGAAAAAGCCTCTGACTATCCACATGATCAATGCCTCTCATCATCTTAGACACCTCTGTCAGGTCACCCCTCATTCTTGGTCGCTCCAAGGAGGAAAGGCCGAGTTCGCTCAACCTGTTTTCATAAGGCATGCTCCCCATTCCAGGCAACATCCTTGTAAATCTCCTCTGCACCTTTTCTATGGCTTCCATGTCCTTCCTGTCGTGAGGTGACCAGAACTGAGAGTACTCCAAGTGGGGTCTGACCAGGGTGCTATATAGCTGCAACATTACCTCTTGGCTCCTAAATTCAATTCCATGATTGATGAAGGACAATACACCGTATGCCTTCTTAACCACAGAGTCAACTTGTGCAGCTGCTTTGAGCATCCTGTGGACTCGGACCCCAAGATCCCTCTGATCCTCCACACTGCCAAGGGTCTTACCATTAATACTATATTCTGCCATCGTATTTGACCTACCAAAATGAACCACTTCACACTTATCTGGGGTGAACTCCATCTGCCACTTCTCAGCCCAGTATTGCATCCTATCTATGTCCCACAGTAACCTCTGACAGCCCTCCACACTATCCACAACACTTCCAACCTTTGTGTCATCCGCAAACTAACCCATCCCTCCACTTCCTCATCCAGGTCGTTTATAAAAATCACAAAGGGTAAGGGTCCCAGAATAGATCACTAAGGTACACCACTGGTCACTGATCTCCATGCAGAATATGACCTGTCAACAACCACTCTGCCTCCTGTGGGCCAGCCAGTTCTGGATCCACAAAGCAATGTCCCCTTGGATCCCGTAACTCCTTACTTTCTCAATAAGCCTTGTATGGGGTATCTTATCAAATGCCTTGCTGAAATCCATATACACTACATCTACTGCTCTTCCTTCATCAATGTGTTTAGTAACATCCTCAAAAAATTCAATCAGGCTCGTAAGGCAGGACCTGCCCTTGACAAAGCCATGCTGACTATTCCTAATCATATTATACCTCTCCAAATGTTCATAAATCCTGCCTCTCAGGATCTTCTCCATCAATTTACCAACCACTGAAGTAAGACTCACTGGTCTTAACTTCCTGGGCTATCCCTACTCCCTTTCTTGAATAAGGGAACAACATCCGTAATTCCCCGGAACCTCTCCTGTCCCCATTGATGATGCAAAGATCATTGCCAGAGGCTCTGCAATTTCCTCCCTCGCCTCCCACAGCAGCCTGGGGTACATCTCATCCGGTCCCGGTGACTTATCCAACTTGATGCTTTCCGAAAGCTCCAGTACATCCTCTTTCTTAATATCTACATGCTCAAGCTTTTCAGCCTGCTGCAAGTCCTCACTTCTCATTATAGCCATATTTCTGTTATGGCTATAATGTCCCAGTCCCTGAGCTAATCCACACCCTGAGTTTGTCTGCCTTGCCTGAAGCCTCTTGCATTGAAATAAATGCAGCTAGACCACAAGTCTTTCCTAACTCTTTGCCGTGCTCCTGGCTGTCCTGTCCACTAACCTTGCTCTCATTAACTACAGTATTTGCCCCCAACTTCTCAACTGCCTCATTTCTGGTCAGGGGCCCTCCCCCTGCCATTCTAGTTTAAACCCTCCCAAGTAGCATAAGTCTCCCTTTTCCAGTGGTACATGAAAAGGGAGACCTCAGAGTGTAAATCTTTGAATGTGACAATATTCGTTGAGGAGGCTATTGGAAAATATTTCTGGATGTGAAGTAAGCAGGGAACCAGGTCATCAGTTGGACCTCAGCTGAAGCAGGATATGAAATTAGACTTTGTGCTTTAGAAGGAACGTGAAGGAGTTCAGGAGGACGCTGAAAAGATTCACTAGTAATATCAGGGAGGAGGGACTTGAGTTATCTGGAGAAGTTGAAATTGTTCTTGGTGCAGAGGAGATTGAAGAGATTGATAGTTCAAAATCATGATGGGGTTTTGATGAAGTAAGTAAAGAGAAAATGATTAATAAACAGATTGGAATTACTCTGTTCCCTTTTGTCTTTCTTGAACACAGCAAGTTTACTACGTGAAAGAAACACACGGGATAGTGGTGACTGACCTGGCCTTTCTACCTAATGTCCATCGAGCCAGGGAGGTGACTGGAGAGAACGAGGCTGCATTGCTGAGTGTAGCTGTAGACAGCCGATGTAAATTGCATCTGGTTCCCAGCAGGCGTAAGTCCCAGATTTATGAATTTCTCTCTTCTGTCCTAGGTGCTGACACGAGCTGTTTGATTGATGCTTTCTTACCCAAGTTTGCAACTCGCATGTTAATTTAGAAAGCTTGTTTAGACAGAATATTAAACACTGAGGAAGATCAGGCTGCTCTTGTCTACCAGGTGTGCATACTTTCCACTGTGTATTGGTTTACCCAACAACACCAGACCAGTTAAAGCATGATGCTGAGCTTCATTGTCTCAGCCCATCAGCCACCTAATTCTATCCCTGCCACCTAGCCCCATGTTGGCTGTGCGTTCCTCTAGTGGATGCTCGGGATTGATGGTTGTGGTCTATGTATTTGAAAAGTTTTCTGCATCTTACCATAATGATGGTTTGTTTTACAGAAATGTTCCCAATCTGGGTGGTCTTGCTGCTCTGTGGACTGATCATCGTGCTCACAATCCTCCTTTTGCAGCATCTGTTTCCTGGACTGTTGTAATTTTCTTTCTCAGGAAGATGCTGCTACACATAATGTGATCTTAGTAGAACTGGACTGAAATTAATCCTGAAATGAACAGCCATGTTATGGGCTTCTCGACACTCCTTGTGCAATATGAAGTGTCTGTGAAATAGTGCAATCCAGTGCGCAGGGATACGTTTCACACTATACACAGCAAGGACCTTCTGTTCACACCAATTCTCATTCAGGTAGTAAATTCTAACGCAAGTAACTATGTTTCTAACTGCATTTCCACTGATTTTGTGCATCTTTCCATTAACCAATCCTTCCCTGATCCCTTATGTTTTATTTTCTCTTGTTCTCATTAAATCAGTCCCTGATTTTGTACATCATCCATAAACTCAGTAGAATTCTGACACACACGTGCAGGTAGGTGGTTGAGAATTTCTGTGTAAGAGTCGATCCTGAGTTGTGTAGGATCTTCAGCCAGTCACTGGCCCGACTCTAGTGCAGGGATTAACACAGGTGGATCTGCAGTGTTCTGTGTGGAGTGGTGGCAGAGATTTCACACATTCAACAAACTTCTTCCCTGGTCACCTAGAATTAATCATGCTCTATGGTAGCGTACAGAGCAAGATCAGTTGTTGATGTGATTTTTTTAAAAACTGCAGTGCTTACAGAACAGAATGTATTCTCCCTGCGTACACTCATCCCTATCTTCTGCCCTCTTTCTCTGTCAAGTTATTTTAAGACAACTTTATCAAAAGCAACAAAGCTGAACAAAACTTAAAATGTTGTTTCTTCTTTGTCCAGGTTGCACTTCAGCACCTGTGACAGCCACTAGTCATAGAAGCTTATGCCCCTTCTTCAGGAACACCTGGGCAAGAAAGTAACTTTGGATGAGGACAGGATTGGGATGAATGGTCACTTTGTTCAGCCCCATGAGCAGACTGACCAGAAGGTCCCTGAACAAGCCTGACTTTCTCTGCAGTGTGCCTAAAGATCAAAAGTGTGGGTCTGAAGTATAATCAGAACTTGAGCAGCTCTTGAAAATATGTAATGGTCTTACATTTTATATACAAATTGACATGTCCAGAGCACAGAAACTGCAGGTGGCCCAAAAACCTACAAAACCTGTTTTTAAAAAAAATCAGTTATAGAGAGAGATCATAGAGGGGTACAGCACAGATAAAGGCCCTTCGGCCCATACATCCGTGCTGCCCAAGATATATATTCAAGCTAATCCCATTTCCCAGCACTTGGCCCATATCCCTCTAAACCCTTGTCATCCATATACCTGTCCACATACTTCTTAAATGTATCTAATGTACCCACCTCACCCACTCCCCCTGGCAGCTGGTTCCTAATATCTACCATCCTGTGTGTGTGTGTGTGTGTGTGTGTGTGTAAAAAAAAAGTTGCCCCTCCAGTTCTTATTTAAACCTTTCACCTCTACCCTTAAAACTATGTCCTCTAGTTTTTGATTCCCCAACCCTGGAAAAAAGACCACTCACCTTATCTCTGTCCCACATGGGTTTACCTCTGTGAGATCACCCCTCAGTCTCCTACACTCCAAGGAGTAAAGGCCCAGTCTAACCTTTCCCTATAACTCAGTCACTCGAGTCATGGCAACATCCTTGTAAATCTTTTTTGCACTCTTTCTAGTTCCTATAACAGGGTGACCAAAACTGAACACAATACTCCAGGTGTGGCCTCACTAGCATCTTGTACAATCGCAACATAACCTCCCAACTTCTATATTCAATGCCCTGACTGATGAAGGCCAGCGTGCCAAAAGTCTTGTTCACTGTGCTGTCTACCTGTGATTTCACTTTAAGGGAACTATGCACCTGTACTCCAAGGTCCCTCTGTTCTACAACAGTACCCAGGGCCCTTCTGTTTAATGTAAAAGTCCCACCGTGATTTGTCCTTCCAAAATGTAACACTTCACACTTATCTGAATTAAATTCCATTTGCCATTCCTCAGCCCACCTACCCAGCTGATAAAGATCCTGCTGCAGTTCTTGATGCTCCTCTTCACTGGCTACAACACCACCTATTTTACTGTCATCTGCAAACTTACACAGACTCCAGAGAAGCAATATCTTCTCTGGAGTCTGTGATTGTCAGGAGATGCATTGAAGCCTTTGATTATCAAAAGTCTAAAGTGAGCAAGACTGTAGAGATATCTTCTGTATGTGGTGCTGACAAGTGGAATGGAGATCGGAGAATGATGACAGTTTAGTAACAAAGCTGAACACTTAACATGATACCGTGACAAGCTCCCACATTCAGGGAATGCCTTCGAAAGTAGAGAATGATTCCCAATCTCATTTTTCCTGGAGGATCATTAGGTTTACTGTCTTGGTCCCCCACTTAACCTCTCATTTCATTACACTGAGTAGAATGGTGAAGAATGGTCCAAATTTTGCAGGATCAGGATTTGCACATTAACAAACGTGCCTTGGGACCCAATGAGCTGCAGCCTTTCTCTTTATACATCTTGCAGAGAACTTTTAGCTTAATTTGGCATTATGTTTGATGCAGACTTTGTGGGCCGAAGGGCCTGTTCCTGTGCTGTATTGTTCTACGTATGTAGAACTGGGTCCTCGAGATCAACCCAGTGAGCACCTCCCTCAAGGTGCTGGATTTCAGACTCCAGCTCTTGCTCTCCCCAGTTGTATATTCCTGATAAAAGAAACAGATCTGATTCTTGTTGATATCCCTCCCATGCAGCACAGAAACAGGACCCCTGTCCTACTGAATCCTGTAAATGGCCAGCACAAACTCAGGAGGCCCATATTTAACAGAATAAATGCTGAAATTGCTCATCTTCTAGCAGACATTTGTTAAAAAGCCGTTATGTGGATAGCACGTGATTAATGGGATCAGCTGCATGTCCACCGTGTGATGGTCCAAGCCCATTACTGGCTGCATAGAGGCACTGAAATCCAGGAGATATAAGCTTGCAAGATTTCAAGGCAGTTAATTAGGGACCTTCCTCTTCCAGGCAAAAACATTGAATCAGGATGGGGATTTTGCTAGATGTACAACAAGTAAAAGCCACATCTTCCCCATCCTTTTGAGGTTGGCACAATTAGACAAGCAGAGCCACCTCAGACCACTTCATTTTGCTAGCCCCTTGTTTCTTGAAAGGAAGTCCCAGAGTTCCATATTGAGGATGAGGGGAGAGTTGGTAGGGGGCATGGGGGTGTCCACTACTTTGCTGATGTGCCTAACTCTGGCCCCATCCACCGTGATAGCCATTACAATGGTGCTGGTGAGGGAAGCCTGGACTTGTCTCTCCAGTAGATGGGTCCAGCATCTCCAGGTCCTCTACCACCTCTAAGAAACAGTGCCGCTGCTTCCATTTCCAGCAGAGGAAGGGGCTCAGAGACCTTCATTATGACAGAGGTCTCTGTATCTTCTTCCACACCCTCCACCTGATTGGATCCCTTGGGCCCAAAGTTGGCCACGAGGCAGATGAGCTCACTAGGGTTAAGCCTAAGATATTTCTCTACCTCTTTCCTTAAAGACTGAGGTCAACCATTTTTCCCACTGCTTCCAGAGTGGGGCAGAGGGGATGGGCAGTAACACTACTAAGGTGTCACAACACTTTTTAAAAAAAACTCTAGCTCATTGTAGATATCTCACCTGAGCTCTTCTGGAACAAGACACTGAGGTTGACATTGATGTCCTCCTCTCATGCCAGCCATTTGAAGAGATGACAGCAGAAGAAGATGATGTGGCAGAGCTGTTTTCCTGAAGACAAAGTGGGATTTGGATGATTCCTGTCCTCATTTCCTTCATGGTGTAGGTGAGGGAGGAGGAACTTGGGAGCGAGTGGTGGGATGTGTGATTAAACTAGCCAACTGCATGGAGATCTCCATTGGATTCACTGGCAGAAAGGTCCCACTCACAGTGAGCACCTTCTTGAGTCACTGCTTGGTCTTTAGAGAGAAGACGATCTTCCCATACATTTTAGAGGCACTATTTATTTCCTTACAAAACAGAAGGAAGCCTTTTGGTGTATTGAATCCAGCTCTCAGGAGGAACCCACCATTATCTCCCTGTAGCATATTTTTTCTCACATTAACACTCCGTGATCCTCCTACCATTTCAGGTGAGGGGGTAGGTCAGAACAGACGTGAGGGGTACATTTTTTACTGAGAGAGTGGTGGATGTCTGTATTGCATTGCCTGATAGGGTGGTGGAGGCAAATTCTTCAGGGGCTTTTAAGAGGGGCTTGGATGGGCACACGAATGAGAGGAAAATAGAAGGATATGGGCATTCTGTAGGTCGGAGGTATTAACTATGTCGGCACAACATTGTGGGCCGAAGGGCCTGTTCTGTGCTGTAATGTTCTATATGTGCTGATGGAATTTTCTGAAGACACCAACGTATGTAGGAAAGTAAATTGGGAAGAACATATGAGGAGGCTACAAAGGGACTGAGATTGGTTAAATGAGTGAGGAGATATCTGCACGTGGAGTGGAATTGTGAAAGTGTAAAATTGACAACCTTAGCAGGAAATATATTTAAAAAAGCAGATTATCTAAATGGTGAGAGTGCAGAGCTCTGAGATGCAGAGGGATCTGGATATCCCGGTGCCTGATTTGCAAAGGCTTGTATGTGGGTATGGCAAATAGAGAAGTTGAAATGTGTGGTGTTAGGAAGGGCAGGCAAATCCACAATATTTGGCTTGGTCCGAGGGAAACTGAATACAAAAGTGGGAGGTTATGCTTCAGTCATATAAGCATTATCGAGATGACATTTGGAGTACTCTGTAGAGCACTGGTGTCTTTATTTGAGGACAGGTGCAATTGCATTGGAAGCAGTTCAGATTGATACCTGGAAAGGGTGTGTTGTCTAAGAAGGAAGTGATAGACTACTGTGTTTGTACCTGCTGGAGTTTAGAAGAACATGGAGCTGAGAAATAAAAAGGAGATGATCACCTTGTTGGGATTGTATTGTAGGCTCCCAAATAGTCAATGGGAATTAGAAGAACAAATATGCAGGGAGATTGCAGAGTTGCAAGAATAATAGGGTTTTCAGAAGGATTTTGACAAGGTGCTGCACATCAGGCTGCTGAACAAGATAGGAGCCCATGGTATTACAGGAAAGGTACCAGTATGGATAGAAGATTGGCTGACTGGAGGAAGGCAGAGTGAGAATAAAGGGGGCCTTTTCTGGTTGGCTGCCAGTGACGAGTGATGTTCCTCAGGGGTTGGGTCTGCTACTTTTCACTTTGTATGTTAATGATCCGGATGATGGCATTGGCTTTGTGGCCAAGTTTGCGGATGATACAAACATAGGTGGAGGGGCAGGTAGTGTTGAGGAAGCAGGGAGTCTGCAGAAGGACATGGACAGGTTGGGAGAATGGACAAAGAAGTGGAAGATGGAATACAGCATAGGGAAGTGTACAGTAGAAGGAATAAAGGCATAGACTATTTTCTAAATGGAAAGAGAATTCAGAAATCAGAGGTGCAGAGGGACTTGGGAGTCCTAGTGCAGGATTCCCTAAAGGTTAACTTGCAGATTGAGTCAGTAGTAAGGAAGACAAATGCAATGTTAGCATTTATTTCGGGAGGACTAGAATATAAAAGCAAGGATGTAATGGTGAGGCTTTATAAGGTGTTGGTCAGACCACATTTGGAGTATTTTGAGCAGTTTTGGGCCCCATATCTAAGGAAGGATGTGCTGACATTGGAGAGGGTCCAGCAGAGGTTTGCGAGAATGATCTAGGGATGAAAGGGTTAATGTATGAGGAGCGTTTGATGGTTCTGGGCCTGTACTCCCTGGAGTATAGAAGAATGATGGGGGGAACTTATTCAAACCTACTGAATATTGAAAGGCCTGGATAGAGTGGACATGGAGAGGATGTTTCCAGTAGTGGGAGAGTCTAGGACCAGAGGGCACAGCCTCAGAATAAAATGATGTCCCTTTAGAACAAAGATGAGGAATTTATTTAGCCAGAGAATGGCAAATCTGTGGAACTCATTGCCACAGACGGCTGTGGAGGCCAAGTCATTGGGTGTATTTAAAGCGGAGGTTGATATTCCTGATTAGTAAGGGCATCAAAGGTTACAGGGAGAAGGCAGGAGAATGGGGTTGAGGGAAAAATAAATCAGCCATGATCAAATGGCGGAGCAGACTTGAAGGGCCGAATGGTCTAATTCTGCTCCAATGTCTATAACAACCTTTGAAGCTTTGACTTTCAACCTTTGAAGCCCTTAGTAATCAAGAACGTACAGCACAGTAGAGGCCATTTGGCCCACAATATTGTGCCAACATTTTATCCCACTCGAAGATCTATCTAACCCTCTGCTCCCACATAGCCCTCCATTTTTCTATCTAAGAGTCCCTGAAATGTCCCTAATGTATCTGCCTCCACCACCTCTGCCGGCAATGGGTTCTGGCAGAGGTGGTGGAGGCAGAGTGGGTGTGGGGGGGGGGGGGGGGAAAATAAAAAACTTAGCTCTGGATAAAAAACTTAGGTAGGAAGAGGGATGAGGTCCTCAAAAGGGAGTTTAGGGAGCTAGGTGGAAGGCTGAAGAACAGGACCTCAAGGGTAGCAATCTCAGGATTGCTGCCAGTGCCACGTGATAGTGAAGGTAAGAATAGGAGAAGATGGCAGGTGAATGCGTAGCTGAGGAGTTGGTGCAGGGGGCAAGGTTTTAGATTTTTGGATCATTGGGATCCCTGCTGGGGAAGGTAGGACCTGTACAGATTGGATGGGTTACACCTGAACTCGGGGACTAATATCCTTGCAGGCAGGTTTGCTAGTGTGGTTCAGGAGAGTTTAAACCAGTTTGCAAAGGGGATGGAAACTGGAGGGATAGGTCAGTGGAAGAAGTGCATGGAGTAAAGCCAGATCTAACATACAGAGAGGCTTTGAGGAAGGAGAAGCAGAGTATAGGGTATAAAAGTTGTAAGATGGATGGGCTAAAGTGCCTTTACTTAAATGCAAGAAGCATCAGGAATAAGGGTGATGAACTGAGAGCTTGGATAAATACATGGAACTATGATATTGTGGCTCTTAAAGAGACTTGGCTGTCACCAGGGTAGGAATGGATACTGAATATTTCTGGATTTCAGTGTTTTACAAGGGATGGTTGGGGGGGGGGGGAGGGAGGAGAGGAGGATGGGTGGCATTATTGGTCAGGGATAATATTACAGCTACAGAAAGGGTGGATAATGTAGAAGGATCCTCTCTAGAGTCAGTATGGGTGGAATTTAGGAACAAGAAAGGAGCCGTTACTCTACTGGGAGTATTCTATAGGCCCCCTGGTAGTAGCAAGGATACCGAGGAGCAAATCGGGAGGCAGATTTTGGAAAGGTGCAAAAATGACAGGGTTGTTATCATGGGAGACTTCAACTTCCCAAATATTGATTGGCATCTGCTTAGTGCCAAAAGTTTAGATGGGGTAGAGTTTGTTAAGTGTGTCCAGGATGGATTCCTTTCACAGTATGTTGACAGGCCAACTAGAGGGAATGCCATATTAGATCCAATAGTAGGTAATGAGCTAGGTCAGGTGACAGATATCTCAGTGGGTGAGCATTTGGGGGACAGTGACCACTACTCCCTAACATTTAGCATTGTGATGGACAAGGATAGGAGCAAAGAGGACAGGAAAATATAATTGGGGGAGGGCAAATTATGAGGCTATTAGGCTAGAACTTGCGTGTGTGAATTGGGATGACATTTTTGAAGAGAAATGTACTATGGAGATGTGGTCATTGTTCAGAGATCTCTTGCAGGATGTTAGAGATAAAATTGTCCAGGTGAGGCAGAGAAAGAATGGCAGGGTGAAGGAACCATGGTTGATGAGAGGTGGAACATCTAGTTAGGAGGAATAAGGCAGCAAGGATCAGATAGGCCTCGAGGAATATAGGGTAGCAAGGAAGGAACTTAAGAAGGGGATATGAAAAGGCCTTGATGAGTAAGGTTAAGGAAAACCCCAAGGCATTTTTCACTTCTGTGAAGAGCACAAGGATGACAAGAGTAAAGGTAGGACTGATCAGAGACAAAGGTGGGAAGATGTGCCTGGAAGCTGTGAAGTGGGTGAGGTCCTCAATGAATACTTCTTTTCAGTATTCACCAAGGAGAGGGGCCTTGATGATGCTGAGGACAGTGTTGGAGAGGTTAATGTTCTAGAGCATGTTGATATCAAGAGAGAGGATGTGTTGGAGCTGTTAGATAATATTAGGACTGAGAAGTCCCTGGGGCCTGACAGAATATTCCCCAGGCTGCTCCGTGAGGCGAGGGAGGAGATTGCTGAGCCTTTGGCAAGGATCTTTGAGTCCTTGTTGTCCATGGGAATGGTACCGGAGGATTAGAGGGTGGCAAATGTTGTCCCCTTATTTAAAAAAGGTAGTAGGGATAGTCCAGGGAATTGTAGATCAGTGAGCATTATGTCTGTGATGGGCAAGCTGTTGGAAAGGATTCTTAGAGATAGGATTGATGGGCGTTTAGATAATCTTGATCTGATCAGGGACAGCCATCATGGCTTTGTGAGGGGCAGATCATGATTCACAAGCCTGATAGTGTTTTCTGAGGAGGTGACAGACAGATTGATGAGGGTAGTGCTGTAGATGTAGTCTACATGGATTTTAGTAAGGCATTCGACTAGGTTGCACATGGTAGGCTTCTTCAGAAGGTCAGAGGGCATGGGATCCAGGGAGGATTCAGAATTGGATTTGGAAAGCAGAGGGTTGTGGTGGAGGGAGTGCATTCAGATTGGAGGGCTGTGACTAGCGGTGTCCCATAAAGATTGGTTCTGGGACCTCTGCTTTTCGTGATTTTTATTAATGACTTGGATGAGGGGGTAGAAGGGTGGGTTGGCAAGTTTGCAGATGACACAAAGCTTGGTGGTGTTGTGGATAGTGTAGAGGATTGACAAAGATTGCAGAGGGACATTGATAGGATGCAGAGCTGGGCTGAGAAGTGGCAGATGGAGTTCAATCCGGAGAAGTGTGAGGTAGTACACTTTGGAAGGACAAACTCCAAGGTGGAGTACAAGATTAATGGCAGGATTCTGGGTAGTGTGGAGGAGCAGAGGGATCTGGGGGTTCATATCCACAGATCACTGAAAGTTTCCTTACAGGTGGATAGGGTAGTTAAGAAAGCTTATGGGATGTTAGCTTTCATAAGTCGAGGGATTGAGTTTAAGAGCCGTGAGGTAATGATGCAGCTCTATGACACTCTGGTTAGACCACAAGTAGAGTACCGTGTCCAGTTCTTGTTGCCTCATTATAGGAAGGATGTGGAAGCATTGGAAAGGGTGCAGAAGAGATTTACCAGGATGCTGCCTGGTTTAGAGAGTATGGGTTATGAGGAGAGACTAAAGGAGCTAGGGCTTTACTCATTGGAGAGAAGGAGGATGAGGGGAGACATGATATGAAGGTCTACAAAATAGGAGGATGAGGTCTACAAAATATTAAGAGGAATAGATAGAGTGGACAGCCAGCACCTCTTTCCCAGCGCACCAATGCTCAATGCAAGAGGGCATGGCTTTAAAGTAATGGGTGGAAATATCAGAGGAAGGTTTTTTACCCAGAGAGTGGTTGGTGCATGGAGTGTGCTACCTGGGGCGGTGATGGAGGCAGGTACATTGGTCAAATTCAAGAGGTTACTAGATAAGCATATGGAGGAATTTAAAATTGAGGGATACGTGGGAGAAAGGGGTTAGATAGTATTAGGAGAGGTTTAAAGGTCGGCACAACATTGTGGGCCGAAGGGCCTGTATTGTGCTGTACTGTTCTATTTCTATGACATCCCACCCCCCCCCCCCCACCCAATACCTTCCAGCAATCACCTGAAAATGATGACTTCTCATTTTCGCTCTGGGAAAAAGTCTCTGTCCACTCGATCTATGCCTTTTGTCATCTTGTACACCTCTATCGTCATCTCTCATCCTCTGCTTCAAAGAGAAAAGCTCTAGGTCGCTCAATCTATCCTCATAAGACATGCAAGAACCTATCAACCTTGACTTTAATTATACCCAGTGACTTGGTCTCCACAGCTGTCTGTGGCAATTCCACAGATTCACCATTCTCTGGCTAAATAAATTCCTCCTCCTTTCTGAAGTGATATCCTTTTATTCTGAGGCTGTGCCCTCTGGTCTTCGACTCTCCCACTACTAGAAGCATCCTCTCCACGTCCACTTTATCCAAGCCTTTCAATATTCGGTAGTTTTCAATGAGATTCCCCCTCATTATAAACTCCAGTGAGTACAGGTCCAAGGCCATCAAACACGCCTCATATGTTAACCCTTTAATTCCCAGGATCATTCTTGTAAACCTCCTCTAGACCATCTCCAATGCCAGCACACCCTTCCTTAGATATAGCACCCAAAACTGCTCCAAATGTGGTCTGACCAACACCTTATAAAGCCTCAGCATTACATCCTCACTTCTGTATTCTTGAAATAAATGCTAACATTGCATTTGCCTTCCCTACTACTGACTCAACCTGCAAGTTGACCTTTAGGGAATCCTGCACTAAGACTCCCAAGTCCCTTTGAATCTCCAATTTCTGAATTTGCTCCCCATTTAGAATATAGTCTATGCCTTTATTCCTTCCACCAAAGTGCATGACTGTACTTCCTTATGCTGTAATTCATCTGCCACATCTTTGCCTATTCTCCCAACCTGTCCATGTCTTATAGTTTTATGGTTGTCATAGCAGGGGATTTTAAGTTTCCTAACATAGACTGGGACTGCCATAGTGCTAAGGGCTTAGATGGGGTGGAACTTGTTAAGTATATTCACGAAAGTTTCCTCAGGCCCGACGAGAGAGAAGGCAAAGCTCAACCTACTAGAGAAACAAAGGACTACAGATCTCTCCGTCTCAGGAGATTCTCTATCCACTAACATCTTCTACAAACCCACTGATGCCCACAGCTACCTCAAATACAACTGCTCTCACCCTGTCTCTTGCAAGGACACAATCCCTTTCGATTTCTCGGCCTCCGTCGCCTCTGCTCCCATGATGAGGCTTTCCACTTAAGGACATCTGACATGTCCAACTTCTTTACTAACCGTGGCTTCCCCCCTACTGTGGTTGAGAGAGCTCAAACCCGCATTTCTGCCATTTCCTGCACCTCTGCTCTCACCCCCACCCCTCCCAGACCCAACACGGACAGGGTCCCCCTTGTCCTCACATTTCATCTCGCCAGCCTACGTATCGAACACATCATTCTCTGCCACTTTCGTCATCTCCAACGGGACTCCACCACCAAGCATATCTTCCCCTCCACACCCCTTTCAGCCTTTCGTAGGGACCACTTTCTCCATGACTTCCCAGTTCACTCCTCCCTCCCCAAGCATCCTGCTCCTCCCCTGGGGACTTTCCACTGCCCCCACCATAGGTGTAACACCTGCCCCTACACCACCTCCATCCAGGGACCCAAACAGTCCTTTCAAATGAGACAGATTTACCTGCACATCCCCTTATATCATCTTCTGAATTTGGTGCTCCAAGTGTGGCCACCTCTACAGACTAGGTGACAGTTTTATAGAACACCTACATCTCCCTGTTGCCAGTCACTTCAACTCCCCCATCACTCCATCACTGATATGTCAGTCCTCGGCCTCCTCCACTGCCAGGAGAAGTCCAAACGCAAACTGGAGGAACAGTATCTCATTTTCTGTCTTAAGACCTTACAGCCTAACGGCACAGAATTCTCCCATTTTAAATAAGCTAACCACCCTTCCCCCCCACCATGCCTCTTTTCTTTTCCTCCTTTCCTAGCCTCTTCTTCTCCTCACCCCCCATGCCACCTCCTCCCCACCTTTGACCCATCCCCCAATGGATCTGCTCGCCCCTCCTCCCTGCATCTGCCTATCAATATCTATTGCCTGTATCTACCTATCACCATCTATTGCCTGTATCTACCTATCACCACCTTGTGCTCACCCTGCCTCCCCTCTCTTGTTCACCTATCACTGCTCTGTTTCTCCCCCCTATATATTGGGCTTCCCCCTTCTCCTATCTTCAGTCCTGAAGAAGGGTCCTGACCTGAAATTTCTCCACGGATGCTGCCTGGCCTGCTGAGTTCCTCCAGCATCTTGTTTTTTCATCTAATCTTGGATAATAGGTCGGGGCAGGTGACTGCAGTAGTTCTATAAGTTTTAAAATAGTTATGGAAAGGGACATAACTGGTTCACAGGTTCGAGTTCTAAATTGGGGCAAGGCAAATTTTGACAGTATGAGACAAAAGTTGATTGGAGTAGGTTATGGTCAAAGGGACTTCCGGCAAGTTAGAGGCTTTAAAAAGGGAGATAGCGAGAGCTCAAGGCCTACCAGTTCCTGTTAGAGTGAAGGGCAAGGTTGGCAAGAGTAGGGAACTCCAGATGGTGAGGGATGTTGAGCTCTTGGCGAGGAAATAGGAGGTAGCATGGGTCAGGTACAGGCAGCTGGGATCAAGTGAATCCCTGGAGGAGTATAGGGGATGTAGGAGTGTACTCAAGAAGGGAACCAGAAGGGTAAAAAGGGGGAATGATACAGCTTTGGCAGAGAATATTAAGGAGAATTCAAAGGGATATTATACATATATTAAGGGGAAAAGAGTAACTGGGGGGAGAATATGTCCCCTCAAAGACCAAAGTGGACATCTTTGTGTGGAGGCGCAAGAGATGGGTGAGGTCCTCAATGAATATTTCTCCTGTTTTTACCATGGAGAAGGACTTGAAGACTTCAGAACAAGGAAAAATAAATTGGGAGCTCTTGGGGATAGTCTGCATTACAGCAGAGAAGGTGCTGAATGTCTTAAAAGGTATGAAGGTAAACAAATCTCCAGGACCTGACCAGGTATATCCAAGAACACTGTGGAGGCTAGAGAAGAAATTGCAGGCATCCTGGCTGAGATATTTGCATCATTGGTAGTCATGGGTAAGGCGCCAGTAGATTGGAGGGTGGTGAATGTTGTGCCTTCATTTAAGAAGGGCTGCAAAGAAAATCCTGGGAATGATAGACCAGTGAGGCTAACATCTATAGTATGCAAGTTACTGGAGCGTATTCTGAGGGATAAGATATACATGCATCTGGAAAGACAGAGATTAATTAGGGATAGTCAGCATGGCTTTGTGTGTGGGAGATCATGTCTTATGAACTTGATTGGAGTCTTTTGATGAAGTGACCAAGAAAGTCAATGAGGGCAGGGTGGTAGACATGCTCTATGTGGACTTTAGTAAGGCTTTTGATGAGGTTCCATTTGGTAGGCTGCTCTGGAAGGTTAGATCACATAGGATCCAGGGAGAGCTGGCTAATTGGACATACAATTGGCTTGATGGTAAGAAGCAGAGTAATGGTGGAAGGTTGTTTCTCAGACTCGAGGCCTGTGATTAGTGGTGTGCCGTGGGCTGGTGCTGGGACCATTGTTGTTTGTCATGTATATCAAACATTTGGTTGAGAATCTACAAGGCATAGTAATTTTGCAGATGACACTAAAATAGGTGGTATCATCTTTCAGTGACGAAGGTTATCAAAAATTATTGGGGGATCATGTGATGTTAGAGCTTCCTACAGTGTTCTTGGATATTCCTGATCAGGCCCTGAAGATTTATCTACGTTCATATGCTCCAAGATGTCCAGCACCTCTTCTACTGTAATGTGGACTATCCCCAAGACCTCACAACTAACTTTCCTGAGTTCCTGCTCTCCTGATTTACTTCTTAAGTACACTCCTGCATCCCCTGTACTCCTTCAGGGATTCACGTGATCCCAGCTGTCTGTACCTGACCCATGCCTCCTTTTTCCTAGCCAGGGCCTCAATATCTTTCGTCATCCAGGGTTCCCTACTCCTACCAGCCTTGCTCTTCACCCTAACAGGAACATGCAGTTATCTGTTTGTAAAAGCCTCCTGCTTGCCAGACAGCTCTTTGCCTGCAATCTACTCCAGTTTATACCAGAGATGTTTGTATACAAAGGGCTGTAAGTTGGACTGTAGATGCACAATGTTCTTGTTTGTCCCCAACTGCAATACAGCACCTTATCCGGCCCCTCTGCCTTCGGGAGGACATATTGCCTCTTGATTTGATCTCAGCTGAGTTTCTGACCCATGTTCCCTCCATCACCAAACGTCTAGCTCCTCAGTATATTCTACTTCCACTATATCTGCTAATTAAATCCTCCATTTATTGTCTGCAGACACTATGATTGTGATTCTCTGATCTCCATGCTGGCTTCCCACCTTAATCCTGTTTCTCCTTGGCTGATCAATAAAATTATGTTGAAGGAGCCTGTTCTCAGACCTCCATCCTTGCCTACCAATGCCTTGTTTAGAACATTTGTACCCTTGCTTTCAAATCCATCTGTGACCTTAAATAAACACAGAAAATTATATTTTTATTTGAGATTTTCAGTATTGTGCAGATTTATTGTTGTTCAGTTATTGTTCATGACCTCACTACTCTTAATGAATTCTAACTCTTGTAATTCTGGTCTTCTGGGAAGGTGTAAAAATGGGCAGCTGTGTTTCCAGCTGCTTGTGCCTTAAGCTTCAGTTTTCACCCTGAATTTCTCTTATTCTTTATGATGCTCTTTAAAATCTATCAGTTTAATCCAAGTGTTTGGTTACCTGTTCTGTGTTACTTAGTTCGAGTGGTGCAGTGAGTTAGTTTACTGCAGCCAAGGTATTATAGAGAGTTGCAGGAGTAGTGGTGCTGGGGGTAGGGGTGGTGAAAAGGGAGTAGGAATGGGTGTTAGGAAGCTGCACATAACCTGAGAGAATGGAAATCAGAACATCCCAGCATTAAACAAGTGAGTTTGTTTTATTTATAACCAGTCATCTGTGATCTCAGTTTCCAATGCAAATCTTAGTCGCAATTGACAGACCTGGAATCAGTGCCTGGGCGCATTCAAACTCTGTCTCAGCTGAGATGCTTGTTGCAAACACTGCACATGGGACTTTTCATTCATTCAGGATGTCTCCCTGCCAACATTCCAGATCGATTGTGACTGGATTGTTTTGGATCTTTGATTAAAATTGAGTCTTCTTGAAAAGATAAAATGGAGGTGTAAAGTCTGATTGAGGACACTGATCACCAAGCCTTCAGCTCACAGCAACAGTTGGTGTCAGACATTGCTTTATATTAAATAAGAGTTCAACAGCAGTGCAGAAACTAATGTAGAGATTGGACTCTTGCTCTCAATCCCAGTTGTGAATGATGCTCTGAATATATTAGTGTATAAATACTTCGCCACCTCAAGCACAGAGCAATGACAAGGGACACCATCCATCAAATGTCCTTGTCCTCGTACAGAAGAACCCCATTGAAGATAGTCAAGGGTTCATCAGAATGGGCCAGTTTGCCAGTCACAAGGTCAATGCAAACTGTGTCTCCTTGGCTGAGAGGTAAAATTATGTTGAAAATGCCTAGAGAACCTGATGCAGGTTGGGGTCCTATCACTGGCCTGTTCTCCAGCCCCTCAGGTTGGAAGCCCCCAGAGTCAATCCTTGCCAGCCCTATGTTGGATTTAGCGAGGACAGCTTCAATACGTTGATTGCGATGTCCAGTCAGAATAGCGCTGATGAAGTAACGGCCATCCAATGGGACAGTGAACGTACCTGAAGACAACGGTAAGAACAGGGAAAGGTTAAATTTAAAAGAAATCTTCAGTAGTGAGATGTGGGCAGAGCTGAAAAATAGACCAAACAGCAAAATGTTTGAAACTAGATTAATCTGAAAATGTAACCCAATTCCAGCAAATGTGTAAAGGGGTAAAGAAGGGAGGAGCAACATAGAACAGCACAGTACAGGCCCTTCGGCACACAATGTGTGCCGACCTATATATTGGTGTTGGTATTGATTTATTATTGTTACTTGTACCGAGGTACAGTGAAAAACTTGCCTTACATACCGATCGTACAGGTCAATCCATTACACAGTGCAGTTACATTGAGTTAGTACAGAGTGCATTGAGGTAGTACAGGGTAAAGTGTCATCGCTACAGAGGAAGTGCAGTGCAGGTAGACAATAAGGTGCAAGGTCACAACAAGGTAGATTGTGAAGTCAAGAGTCCATCTCATCATATAAGGGAACCGTTCAATAGTCTTATCACAGTGAGATAGAAGCTGTCCTGAAGTCTGGTGGTACGTGCCCTCAGGTTCCTGTATCTTCTACCTGACGGAAGAGGAGAGAAGAGAGAATGACCCGGGTGGGTGGGGTCTTTGATTATGCTGGCTGCTTCACCAAGACAGCGAGAGGTAAAGACAGGGTCCAAGGAGGGGAGGCTGGTGTCTGTGATGCACTGGGCTGTGTCCACAACTCTGCAGTTTCTTGCCATCCTGGGCACAGCAGTTGTCGTACCAAGCCGTGATACATCCAGATAGGATGCTTTCTATGGTGCATCAATAAAAGTTGGTGAGAGTTAAAGGGGACAAACCAAATTTCTTTAGCTTCCTGAGGAAGTAGAGGCACTGGTGAGCTTTCTTGGCCGTGACATCTACGTGATTTGACCACGACAGGCTATTGGTGATGTTCACTCCTAGGAACTTGAAACCCTCAACCCTCTTGACCACAGCACCATTGATGTAGACAGTTTGGTGTCATTTTGGTGTCAAAGGACACTTGATGTACACCGCCCCCTTTCCTGAAGTCAATGACCAGCTCTTTTGTTTTGTTGACATTGAGGGAAAAGTTGTTGTCATGACACCATGTCACTAAGCTCTCTATCTCCTTCCTCCGACTCATCATTATTTGAGATACGGCCTACAACGGTGGTATCATCTGCAAACTTGTAGATGGAGTTAGAGCAGAATCTGGCCACACAGTCATGAGTGTACAGGGAGTAGAGTAGAGGGCTGAGGACGCAGACTTGTGGGGCATCAATGTTGAGAATAATTGTGTTGGAGGTATTGCTGCCTATCCTCCCTGATTGCAGCCTTTTGGTCAGAAAGTCAAGGATCCAGTTACAGAGGGAAGTGTTGAGTCCCAGGTCTCGGAGTTTGGTGATGAATTTGCTTGAAATTATAGTATTGAAGGCAGAGCTGTAGTCAATAAACAATAGTCTAACGTAGGTGTCTTTACTGTCCAGATGCTCCAGAGCTGAGTGTAGGGCCAGGGACATGGTGGCGCTGTAGACCTGTTTCGGCGATAGGTGAATTGCAGTGAGTTGAGGTTGTCTGGGAGGCTGGAGTTGATGAGTGCCATGACCAGCCTCTCAAAGCACTTCATGATGGTGGATGTCAGAGCCACTGGTCGGTAGTCATTAAGGCATGTCACCTTGCTTTTCTTCGGTACCAGGATGATAAGGGAGCTAGGGCTTTACTCTTTGGAGAGAAGGAGGATGAGAGGAGACATGACAGAGGTATACAAGATATTGAGAGGAATAGATAGGGTGGGCAGCCAGCGCCTCTTTCCCAGGGCACCAATGCTCAATACAAGAGGGCATGGCTTTAAAGTAATGGGTGGGAAGTTCAAGGGAGATATCAGAGGAAGGTTTTTTTACCCAGAGAGTAGTTGGGGCATAAAATGCGTGGCCTGGGGTGGTGGTGGATGCAGGTACATTGGTCAAATTCAAGAGATTACTAGATAAGCATATGGAGGAATTTAAAATAGAGGGACATGTGAGAGGAAGGGGTTAGATAGTATTAGGAGAGGTTTAAAGGTCGGCACAACATTGTGGGCCGAAGGGCCTGTATTGTGCTGTACTGTTCTATGTTCTATTGTGCTTCTTAATACAGGTGGGAACCTGAGATTGAAGCAGGGAGAGGTTAAATATGTCTACAAATACTTCTGCCAGCCGATCAGCACAAGATCTGAGCACGTGGCCAGGGACATCATCTGGGTCAGATGCTTTCCTCGTGTTGACTCTGCCACCTGCCATAGGCAGGTGATAGAGAAGGGACGTGTTCAGACAGGCTTGAGATGTGTCTATTTTAACGCAAGGAGTGTCGTGAACAAGGCGGGTGAGCTTAGAGCTTGGATCGATACTTGGAGCTATGATGTAGTGGCCATTACGGAGACTTGGATGGCTCCGGGGCTGGAATGGTTGATTCAAGTGCCAGGTTTTAGATGTTTCAGGAAGGACAGGGAGGGAGGCAAGAGAGGTGGGGGAGTGGCACTGTTGATCAGAGATAGTGTCACGGCTGCGGAAAAGGTGGATGTTGTGGAGGGATTGTCTACAGGGTCTCTGTGGGTGGAGGTTAGGAACAGGAAGGGGTCGATAACGGTGCTGGTTGTTTTTTATAGGCCGCCCAATAGTGACAGGGTTATTGAGGAGCAGATAGGGAAGCAGATCCTAGAAAGGTGTGAGAATAACAGAGTTGTTGTGATGGGGGATTTTAATTTAACCAAACATCGATTGGTATCTCCAGACAGTGAGGGGTTTAGATGGGATGGAGTTTGTTAGGTGTGTTCAGGAAGGGTTCTTGACACAGTATGTAGATAGACCTACAAGAGGAGAAGCTGTGCTTGATTTGATATTGGGTAATGAACCTGGTCAGGTGTCAGATCTTTCAGTGGGTGAACATTTTGGTGATAGTGATCATAATTCTATCTCCTTTACGTTAGCACTGGAGAGGGATAGGAACAGACAGGCTAGAAAGGTGTTTACTTGGAGTAAAGGGAATTATGAGGCTCTCAGGCAGGAAATTGGAAGATTAAATTGGGAACAGATGTTCTCTGGGAAAAGTACAGAAGATATGTGGCAAATATTCAGGGGATATTTGTGTGGAGTTCTGCATAGACATGTTCCGATGAGACAGGGGAGTCATGACAGGATACAGGAACCGTGGTGTACGAAGGCTATAATAAATCTAGTCAAATGGAAATGAAAAGCATAGAAAAGGTACAGAGAGCTAGGTAATGTTAGAGATCTGGAGGAGTACAAGGCTAAAAGGAAGGAACTTAAGAAAGAGATTAAGAGAGCCAGAAGGGGGCATGAGAAGGCCTTGGCGGGCAGGATTAAGGAAAACCCCAAGGCGTTCTACAAGTATGTGAAGAGTAAGAGGATGAAATGCGAAAGGATAGGGCCTATCAAGTGCAGCAGTGGGAAAGTGTGTATGGATCCGGAAGAAATAGCGGATGAACTTAATGAATACTTTACGTCAGTATTCACCACAGAAAAAAGATCTGGGGGATTGTAGTGGGGACTTGCAGTGGCCTGAAAAGCTTGAGCATGTAGATATTAGAAAAGAGGTGGTGCTGAAACTTTTGGAAAGCATCAAGTTAGATAAGTCACCGGGACCGGATGAGATGTACCCCAGGTTGCTGTGGGAGGCGAGGGAGGAGATTGCAGAGCCTCTGACGATGATCTTTGTGTCGTCCATGGAGACGGGAGAGGTTCCAGAAGATTGGAGGGTTGCAGATGTTGTTCCCTTACACAAGAAGGGGAGTAGGGATAGCCCAGGAAATTATAGACCGGTGAGTCTTAACTCAGTAGTTGGTAAGCTGATGGAGAAGATCCTGTGAGGCCGGATTTATGAACATTTGGAGAGGTATAATAATATGATTAGGAATAGTCAGCATGGCTTTGTCAAGGGCAGGTCCTGTCTTACGAGCCTGATTGAATTTTTTGAGGATGTGAGTAAGCACGTCGATGAAGGGAGAGCAGTAGATGTAGTGTATGTGGATTTCAGCAAGGCGTTTGATAAGGTACCCCATGCGAGGCTTATGGAGAAGGTGAGGAGACATGGGATCCAAGGGGACATTGCAGTGTGGATCCAGAACTGGCTGGCCCACAGAAGGCAAAGAGTGGTTGTTGAAGGGTCATATTCTGAGTGGAGGTCGGTGACCAGTGGTGTACCTCAGGGATCTGTACTGGGACCCTTACTATTTGTGATTTTTATAAATGACCTGGATGAGGAAGTGGAGGGGTGGTTAGTAAGTTTATGGATGACACAAAGGTTGAGGGTGTTGTGGATAGTTTGGAGGGCTGTCAGAGGTTACAGAGGGACATAGATAGGATGCAGAGTTGGGCTGAGAAGTGGCAGATGCAGTTCAACCCAGATAAGTGTGAAGTGGTTCATTTTGGTAGTTCAAATATGTTGGCAGAATACAGCATTAATGGTAGGACTCTTGGCAGTGTGGAGGATCAGATGGATCTTGGGGTCTGAGTCCATAGGATGCTCAAAGCGGCTGCGCAGGTTGACTCTGTGGTTAAGAAATCATATGGTGTATTGTCCTTCATCAATCGGGGAATTGAATTTAGGAGCCATGAGGTATTGTTGCAGCTATATAGGTCCCTGGTCAGACCCCACTTGGAGTATTGTGCTCAGTTCTGGTCACCTCACTACAGGAAAGATGTGGAAGCCATAGAGAGGGTGCAGAGCAGATTTACAAGGATGCTGCCGGGAATGCGGAGCATGCCTTATGAAAGCAGGTTGAGGGAACGTGGCCTTTTCTCCCTGAAGAGACGGAGGATGAGGGGGGACCTGATAGAGGTGTATAAGAAGATGATGAGAGGTATTGATTGGGTAGATAGAGGCTTTTCCCCAGGGCTGAAATGGTAGCCACAGGAGGACATAGGTTTAAGGTGCTGGGGAGTAGATATAGAGAGATGTCAGGGGTAAGTTTTTTACTCAGAGTGGTGAGTGCGTGGAATGGGCTGCCGGCAACGGTGGTGGAGGCTGATACGATAGGGTCTTTCAAAGAGACTGTTAGATAGGTACATGGAGCTGAGTGAAATAGAGGGCTATGGGTAAGCCTAGTAATTTCTAGGGTAGGGACATGTTCGGCACAGCTTTGTGGGCCGAAAGGCCTGAATTGTGCTGTAATTGTTCTATGTTCTATGTTCTAAGAGTGATCGTACATCCTTGATGGTGACCATGGGTTAAGTTGCATTGGAGGCTGTCAGGGTGGGTGGTGACAATCCACTCCCCTTCTGTTCAAAATGTGCATACGATGTGTTAAGCTTATCAGGAAGGGATGTGCTGTTGTTAACTATGCAGCCCGTCTTCGTTTTGTAGCTTGTAATAGCATGTAAGCCCTGCCATAACTGACGTCTATTCTGGGACTCTATTTTGATTCAATATTGTCTCTTGGCATTCCTGATAGCTTTCTGAAGGTCATATCTCAATTTCTTGTACAGGTGAGGATCACCAGATTTATGTGCAGCAGTCCTTGAAGTCGAGTGGATCTCCCGGTTCATCCATGGTTTCCGGTTTGGGAACACCCATATTGTCCTCTTTGGTACACAGTCCTCAACACACTTGCTGATAAAGTCTGTGACAGTGGTGACATACTCATCTACGCTGGCAGCTGAGTCTTTGAACATGGACCAGTCCACTAACTTAAAGCAGTCCTGTGGAAGTATAGAAACCTACTCCATGATCACTCTAACCCTTCCCTCCTACACAGCCCATAACCCTCCATTTTTCTTATTACCATGTGCTATCTTTTAAATGTCCTTACTGTATCAGCCTCTACCACCACCCCCGGCAGTGTGTTCCAGGCACCCACCACTCTCTGTGTGAAAAACAACCTACCTCTGACATCTCCCCTAAACTTTCCTCCTCTGACCTTAAACTGATGTCCACTGTTATTAGTCATTCGTCGTCATGGTTATCCCTCGAGGTCGAGGATGGTGGTCTTCGTTCCGTTGATCAGAAGTAGCCCACAGAGCGAAGACGCCTGTGCGTGTGTTTGTTTAACGTGTACTTGATATTGCATTACAAAAAGCACACGATACTTCACAAATCAACCAACTGATTCCAATGGCACGGAAACCACGACGATTGGAGCTGATGGATTTGTTGCAGCCTTCATCCGCCTTCACAACCGTTGAGTTTGAAATAACTTCGTTAGCCTGTTCCACTGTTGAGGTCTTGGTTGGAATGTTCTTTATCAGGCACCTCACCATCGACCTTACCGCCATGGGTGACCCTACCAGGAGCATAGCTCCAGACAGCATCGCTCTCGGGATCTCAGGACCACACAAGCTTCTCCACCATGACAAGGTGACAATCCACGGAGAAGATTAGTCATTGCCACCCTGGGGAAAAGGTGCTGACTGTCCACTCTATCTATGCCTCATCATTCTGTACACTTCTATCAAGTCACCTCTCATCCTGCGTCGCTCCAAAAAGAAAAGCCCCAGCTCACTCAACCTATCCTCATAAGACATGCTCTCCAATCCAGGCAGCATCCTGGTAAATCTCCTCTGTACCCTCTCGAAAGCTTCCACATCTTTCCTAAAATGAGGCGACCAGAACTGAACACTTAAATGCGAGAAGCATCAGGAATAAGGGAGATGAAATGAGAGCTTGGAAAAGTACATGGGACTATGATATTGTGGCTATTACAGAGACATGGCTGACATTGGGGCAGGAATGGATATTGAATATTCCTGGTTTTCAGTGTTTTAAAAGGGATGGGGGGGGTGAGAAGAGGTGGAGGGGTGGCGATACTGATCAGGGACACTGTTACAGCTGCAGAAAGGGTAGATAATGTCGAAGGATCCTCTCTAGAGTCAATATGGGTGGAAGTTAGGAATAAGAAAGCGGCAGTTACCCTCCTGGGAGTATTCTATATGCCCCCTGGTAGCAGTAGGGATACTGAGGAGCAGATTGGGAGGTAGTTTTTGGAGAGATGCAAAAATAGGGTTATTATAATGGGAGACTTCAACTATCCAAGTATTGATTGGCACCTACTTAGTGCCAAAGGTTCAGACGGGGCGCAGTTTGTTAAGTGTGTCCAGGACGGATTCCTGTTGACAGGCCGACTACAGGGAATGCCATATTAGATCTAGAGTTAGGTAATGAACCGGGTCAGGTGACAGATCTATCGGTGGGTGAGCATTTGGGGGACAGTGACCATTGCTCCATAACCTTTAGAATTGTCATGGACAAGGATAGGAGCAAAGAGGATGGGAAGATATTTAACTGGGGAAAGGCAAATTATGAGGCTATAAGGCAAGAACTTGGGAGTGTAAATTGGGATGACATTTTTGAAGGGAAATGTACTATGGAGATGTGGTCGATGTTCAGAGATCTTTTGCAGGATGTTAGGGATAAATGTGTCCCGGTGAGGCAGAGAAGGAATGGTAGGGTGACGGAACTGTGGGTGACGAGAGAGGTGGAACAACTATTTAGCAAGAAGAAGGCAGCATACATGAGGTGTAAGCAGCAAGGATCGGACAGGGCTCATGAGGAGTATAGAGTAGCAAGGAAAGAACTTACGAATGGGCTGAGGAGAGCAAGAAGGGGACATGAAAAGGCTTTGGCGAGTAGAGTTAAGGAGAATCCCAAGGCTTTTTTCTCGTACGTAAAGAGCAGAAGGATGGCTAGGGTAAAGGTAGGTCCGATTAAAGGCAAAGGTGGGAGGATGTGCCTGGAAGCTGTGGAAATGGGTGAGGTTCTCAATGAATACTTCTCTTCAGTATTCACCAAGGAGAGGGGTCTTGATGATGCTGAGGACAGTGTTGGTGAGGGTAATGTTCTAGAGTATGTAGATATTAAGAGAGGATGTGTTGGAGTTGTTAGAAAATATTAGGACAGATAAGTCCTCGGGGCCTGACGGAATATTCCCCAGGCTGCTTCGTGAGGCGAGGGAGGAGATTGGTGAACCATTGGTTAGGCCTTTGAGTCCTCGTTGTCAATGGGGATAGTACCGGAGGATTGGACGGTGGCGAATGTTGTCCCCTTATTCAAAAAAGGTAGTAGGGATAGTCCAGGGAATTACATACCAGTGAGCCTTATGTCTGTGGTGGGTAAGCTGTTGGAAAGGATTCTAAGAGATAGGATCTATGATCATTCAGAGAATCATGGACTGATTAGGGACAGCCAGCATGGCTTTGTGAAGGGAAGATCTTGCCTCACGAGCCTGATAGGGTTCTTTGAAGAGGTGACCAGGAAGATTGATGAGGGTAGTGCAGTGGATGTGGTCTACATGGATTTTGGTAAGGTGTTTGACAAGGTTCCACCTGGTAGGTTTCTTCAGAAGGTCAGAGGCCAAGGGATCCGGGGAAGCTTGGCCGTGTGGATTCAAAATTGGCTTGCCTGTAGAAAGCAGAGGGTTGTGGTGGAGGGAGTGCATTCGGATTGGAGGGCTGTGACTAGTGGTGTCCCACAGGGATCGGTTCTGGGACCTCTACTTTTTGTGATATTTATTAACGACTTAGATGAGAGGGTGGAAGGCTGGGTTAGCAAGTTTGCAGATGACACAAAGATCGGTGGTGTTATGGACAGTGTGGAGGTTGTTGAAGATTGCAGAGGGACGTTGATAGGATGCAGAGCTGGGCTGAGAAATTGCAGATGGAGTCCAATCCAGAGAAGTGTGAGGTGGTACACTTTGGAAGGACAAACTCCAAGGCAGAATACAAGGTAAATGGCAGGATTCTGGGTAGTGTGGAGGAGCAGAGGGATCTGGGGGTTCATATCCACAGATCACTGAAAGTTTCCTTACAGGTGGATAGGGTAGCTTTCGTTAGTCAGGGGATCGAGTTTAAGAGCCGCGAGGTGATGATGCAGCTTTACAAAACTCTGGTTAGGCCACATGTTACGGACTCAGTGAAAGTCCCTTTAAGATAGAGAGTGTGTGTGTATGTGTGTGTGGGGCGTGCTTACGTCAATAGAAGATAAAGGACGTAATGACGTGGTTGAAGAGGGCAGAAGAAGAAGAAGGAGAGAGAGAGAGAGAAGGGAGAGAGACACCAGCCTGCTTGTTTTCTCTACCGATGGATGAGAAACAATAACTGTGTTTGCTACTGAAATCCATGTATGGAAGTTGGAAGTAATCCGGTGGAGTTCACTTTGTTGCTGACCTGTAGAAGGAAACAGGTATTTGTGTGTGGACGACCACGATTCGGATGCTTTTCGGGGTGACGAAGTCACTACCGAGTAAACACTGGAGTGTCGTTTGGGTTCCATCGTGGAACATTTGGATTTCGTATTTACTCTCTCTATGTTTTTCTACATCTATGTCTTATCTTCTGACAACGGTGGTTGTTGAAGAAGCCCTTGCTCATGTTTCACCTTATGACTTGCGGAACTGAACTTTAAGAACCATTCCGGAACTGGGAGTTTTGGACTTTGCCGCACACACACACGACGAGTTTAGTTTTGGGGTTAACGTTCGAGGTTTAACATTTTTGAATTCTAACATACTAACATTTTTACTTTTATTTTATGTATTATCATAAGTAGTGATTAATAAAATAGTTTTTAACACTAAATCATGCTCAGTGTGTTTCTTTTGTTGCTGGTTCGTGACACACACTTAGAGTACTGTGTCCAGTTCTGGTCGCCTCATTATAGGAAGGATGTGGAGGCATTGGAAAGGGTGCAGAGGAGATTTACCAGGATGCTGCCTGGATTAGAGAGTATAGATTATGAGGAGAGACTAAAGGAGCTAGGGCTGTTCTCATTGGAGAGAAGGGCGAGGATAAGGGGAGACATGATAGAGGTATACAAGATATTGAAAGGAATAGATAGAGTGGACAGCCAGCACCTCTTTTCCAGGGCGCCAATGCTCAAAACAAGAGGACATGGCTTTAAGGTATTGGGTGGGAAGTTCAAGGGTGATGTCAGAGGGAGATTTTTCACCCAGAGAGTGGTTGGTGCATGAAATGCGCTGCCTGGGGTGGTGGTGGAGGCTGATACATTGGACAAGTTCAAGAGATTGTTAGATAAGCATATGGAGGAATTTAAGTTAGAGGGATATGTGGGAGGAAGGGGTTAGTCTTAGGTGTGGTTTGAAGGGCGGCACAACATGGTGGACCGAAGGGCCTGTATTATGCTGTATTGTTCTATGGTTCATGGTCCATATTCAAAGAAGCTGCCTTTTGATTGGACACAAGTGGCTGCAGCGTGGTCACACTTTGTTTTGTCATCTGAGAGACCATTGGGTTGAAGTGTTAGAACTTAGGTGGAGATCTCCATCTGAACTTCAAAGTAAGCTAGGTTCTGAGCAGTGGTGAGGTGGGAATAAATTTGTTCTCTGTTTGAATCCATGTCCCTGAGAAAATCCAGGAATTCTCTGTGTTTGACAGGTAACACATAAACATTAACAGGTATCCGGGGACTAGAAGTAACTCCAGATCATGGCCGTGGGAAAGCCCCACCACGTTTCTAGAGACATGTGCACCCAACCCTAGTGCTGTGCATGGGGATAGTGGAAGCTGATGGCCCAAAGTATCTCCATGTCCATAGATCCCTCAAGGTTGCCGTGCAGGTTGATAAGGTTGTTAAGAAGGCATATGGAGTGTTGGTCTTCATTAGTCGGGGTATTGAGTTCAAGAGCCGTGAGGTGATGTTGCAGCTCTATAGAACTCTGGTTAGACCACACTTGGAGTATTGTGTTCACTTCTGGTCGCTTCACTACAGGAAGAATGTGGAAGCTTTAGAGAGGGTGCAGAGGAGATTTACCAGGATGTTGCCTGGATTGGAGAACATGTTTTATGAGGAAAGGTTGAGTGAGCTAGGGCTTTTCTCTTTGGAGAGAAGGAGGATGAGAGGTGACTTGATAGAGGTGTGCAAGATGATAAGAGGCATAGATTGAGTGGACAGTCAAAGACTTTTTCCCAGGGCGACAGTGGCCAACATGAGAGGACATAACTTTAAGGTGATTGGAGGAAGGTGTAAGGGGGATGTTTTTTTTTTACACAGAGAGTGGTGGATGCATGGACCACACTGCCAGCAAAGGTTGTGGGGGCAGATACATTGGGGACATTTAAGTGACTCTTAGATATACACATGAATGATAGAGAAATGGGAAGCTATGTGGGAGGGAAGGGTTAGATAGAGCAGGATAAAATGTCGGCACAACATTGTGGGCTGAAGGGCCTTTACTGTGCTGTATTGTTCTATGTTCAATACTTTAAATGTGGTCTAACCAGAGCTTTAGAGCTGCAACACCTCCAGCACAATTACTCTCAACACTGGTGCCCCACAAGGCTGCATGCTAAGCCCCTTACTCTACTCCCTATACACTCATGACTGTGTGGCCAGATTCTGCTCTAACTCCATCTACAAGTTTGCAGATGATACCACTGTTGTAGGCTGTATAGCAAACAGCAATGAGTCAGAGTACAGGAAGGAGCTAGAGAGCTTAGTGGAATGATGTCATGACAACCTTTCCCTCAATGTCAGCAAAACAAAAGAGCTGGTCATTGACTTCAGGAAAGGGAGCAGTGTACATGCAGCTGTCTACATCACCGGTGCTGAGGTTGAGAGTTTCAAGTTCCTAGGAGTGAACATCATCAATAGCCTGTCCTGGTCCAACGACATAGATGCCATAGCCAAGAAAGCTCACCAGTGCCTCTACTTCCTCAGGACACTAAAGAAATTTAGCATGTCCCCTTTGACACTCACCAACTTCTATCGATGCACCATAGAAAACATCCTATCTGGATGCATCACAGCTTGGTATGGCAACTGCTCTGCCCTGGACCACAAGAAACTGCAAAGAGTTGTGCACACAGCTCAGCACATCATGGAAATTAGCCTCCCCTCCATGGACTCTGTCTATACCTCTCGCTGCCTTGGTGAAGCAGCAAGCAAAATCAATCTCTCTTCTCTCCTCTCCCATCAGGCAGAAGAGCTGAGGACACATACCACCAGGCTCAAGGACAGCTTCTATCCCTCAGCGATCAGACTATTGAACAGTTCCCTTATACGATGAGATGGACCCTTGACCTATGGACTTGGACCCCAAGATCCCTCTGTTCCGCTACACTGTTAAGAATCCTGCCATTAACATTGTACTCCACCTTCAAGTTGTTCTCCCAAAGTGTATCACTTCACACTTTCGGGATTGAACTCCACCTGCAAATTCTCCACCCAACTCTGCACCCTGTCTATATTCCGTTATAACCTTCTACACTATTCACACCTCCAACCTTTTTGTCATCCCTTAACATTCATTGGCATTACCATCACTGAATCCCACACTATCAATACTCTGAAGGTTACCATTGACCAGATACTGAACTAGAGTAGCCATATATATATATAATGTAAATACAGGAGCTGGTCAGAGGCTAGGAACCCTGTGGCAAAAAACTCACCTCCTAACTCCCCAAAACCTGTCTACCATCTGCAAGGCTCAGGTCAGGAGTGTAATGGAACACTTTCCACTTGCCTGGATGAGTGCAGCTTCAACAACACTCAAGAAGCTGACATAGCAGCCCACTTGATAGGCACCCCATTCACTCACTCCACCACTGATGCACGGTAGCAACAGTTTGTACTACCTACAGGACGCACTCTAGCAACTCACCAAGACTCCTTACATATCACCTTCCAAATCCACCACCTCTACCAGCTAGAAGGACAAGGCAAACAAAAGCATGGGGACACACATGCAACCTGGAGGTTGCCCTCCAAGCCGCACACCATCCTGACTTAGAACATAGAACTGTACAGCACAGGAACAGGTCCTTTGGCCTACGATGTCTGTGCCAACCATGATGCCAAATTAAGATAAACCTATTTGCCTGAACATGATCCATATCCCTCCATTCCCTGCCTGTTCATATGCCCGTCTAAAAGACTTAAACACCACTATCATATCTGCTTGCACCATTAGCCCTGGCAGCCCATTCCAGGCACCCATCACTCGCTGTGTAAAAAAATGTGCCCTGCACATCTCCTTTAAACTTTCCCCTTCTCACTATGTATTTGACACACTCTATCGTGGGAAAATGACTCTGACTATCTACACTATCTGTGCCTCTCATAATCTTATAAACTTCTATCAGGTCTCCCCTCAGCCTCCGACGCTCCAGTGAAAACAACCCAAGTCTATCCAACCTCTCCTTATAGCTCATACCCTCCAATCCAGGCAACATCCTGGTGAACCTCTTCTGCACCTTCTCCAAAGTGTGTGCATGACTGTGTACCAAAGAGGACAATATGGGTGTTTCCAAACAGGAAACCATGGATGAACCGGGAGATCCACTCCCTACTGAAGTCGAGGACTGCTGCACACAAATCTGGTGATCCTGACCTGTACAAGAAATCGAGATATGACCTTCGGAAAGCTATCAGGGATGCAAAGAGGCAATACCGACTCAAAATAGAGTCCCAGACCAGCAGTCAGCTATGGCAGGGCTCACATGCCATAACAGGCTACAAGACAAAGTTGGGCTGCATAGTCAACAACAGCGCATCCCTTCCTGATGAACTTAACGCATTCTATGTGCGTTTTGAACAGAAGGGAAGTGGATTGTCACCACCCACCCTGACGGCCTCCAATGCAACTGAACCTGTGATCACCGTTGAGGACATAAGATCAGTCTTCCGGAGAGTGAACACGAGGAAAGCATCTGGCCCAGATGGTGTCCCTGGCTGTGTGCTCAGATCTTACGCTGACCAGTTGGCAGAAGTATTTGCGGATATATTTAACCTCTCCCTGCTTCAATCTCAGGTTCCCATCTGTTTTAAGAAGAGCACTATCATCCCGATACCAAAGAAATGCAAGGTAACATGCCTCAATGACTACCGACCAGTGGCACTAACATCCACCATCATGAAGTGCTTTGAGAGGTTGGTCATGGCACGCATCAACTCCAGCCTCACAGACAATCTTGACCCACTGCAATTCACCTATCGCCGAAACAGATCCACAGCAGACGCCATCTCCCTGGCCCTACACTCAGCTCTGGAGTATCTGGACAGTAAAGACACCTATGTTAGACTATTTTTAATTGACTACAGCATTGAAGGCAATAATCCCAAGCAAACGTCACCAAACTCCGAGACCTAGGACTCAATACTTCCCTCTGTAACTGGATCCTTGACTTTCTAACCAACAGACCACAATCAGTGAGGATAGGCAGCAGTACCTCCAGCACGATTATTCTCAACACTGGTATCCCACAAGGCTGCGTCCTCAACCCTCTACTCTACTCCCTATACACTTATGACTGTGTGGCCAGATTCTGCTCTAACTCCATCTACAAGTTTGCAGATGATACTACCGTAGGCTGTATCTCAAACAGCGATGAATCAGAGTACAGGAAAGAGATAGAGAGCTTAGTGGAATGGTGTCATGACAACAACCTTTCCCTCAATGTCAACAAAACAAAAGAGCTGGTCATTGACTTCAGGAAAGGGGGCGGTGTACATGCACCTGTCTACATCAATGGTGCTGAGGTTGAGAGGGTTAGGAGCTTCAAGTTCCTGGGAGTGAACATCACCAACAGCCTGTCCTGGTCAAATCATGTAGATGCCACGGCCAAGAAAGCTCACCAGCGCCTCTACTTCCTCAGGAGGCTAAAGAAATTTGGTTTGTCCCCTTTGACTCTCACCAACTTTTATTGATGCACCATAGAAAGCATCCTATCTGGATGTATCACGGCTTGGTACAGCAACTGCTCTGCCCAGGACAGCAAGAAACTGCAGAGAGTTGTGGACGCAGCCCAGCACGTCACGGACACCAGCCTCCCTCCTTTGACTCTGTCTTTACCTCTCGTTGTCTTGGTGTAGCAGCCAGCATAATCAAAGACCCCACCCACCCAGGTCATTCTCTCTTCTCTCCTCTTCCATCGGGTAGAAGATACAGGAGCCTGAGGGCACGTACCACCAGACTTCAGGACAGCTTCTACCCCACTGTGATTAGACTATTGAACGGTTCCCTTATACGATGAGATGGACTCTGACCTCACGATCTACCTTGCTGTGACCTTGCACCTTATTGCACTGCACTTTCTCTGTAGCTGTGACACTTAACTCTGTTATGTTGTTGTTTTTACCTGTACTACATCAATGCACTCTGTACTACCTCAGTGCACTCTGTACTAACCCAGTGTAACAGCACTGTGTAATGAATTGATCTGTACGATCAGTATGCAAGACAAGTTTTTCACTGTACCTTGGTACAATCGACAATAATAAACCAATACCAATACCAATCCTTGTAATGGAACTGCACAGAGCAGATGGACACAGTTGGGGATCATATACTTTGGACCTCACCTGTGCCTGGATCATAATGGTTTCCTTCATTCACCAGCACTTTGTCAAACAGAATGGTCCCTGGGTTGTGTTGTGGGGTGGTGAGTGCTGCCGAGAATGAAACCCGCTCAACATAGGCAGGTACACCGGGGAGACCTGAGGAGAAATCAAAGCACATGGATCATGAGGTCAAGCACAGAGAGCCATAGGATAAATTACACATCGTAAAGCCGAGTGTCCAAGGAAAATCCCAAAGCATTTTATGTCTATCAAAGGCAAGAGGGTAAGCAGGAAAGAAATTCCTTAAGTTTTAAAAATAGTTATGAATAAGGATAAGTCTGGCCCTCGGGGAAAAGTACAATATTGGGAGAAAGGCTAATTACTACGGTATTAGGCAGCAGCTGGGGATAGTAGATTTGGAGCAGCTGTTATTGGGCAAGTCCACGTCTGACATGTGGGAGTTGTTTCAAGACCAGCTAATCAGATCTCAGGACTAGCATGTTCTGATAAGGAGGGAAAACAAGGATGGCAAGGTTTGGGAACCTTGGGGGATGAGGGATGTTTTAAATTTAGTCAAGAATTAAAAGGAAGCATATGTAAGATTTAGGTAGCTGAAATTAGACATAGTCTTTGAGGAATATATATAGAGTCATACAGCACAGAAACAGGCCCTTCGGCCCAACTCATCCATGCTGACTGTGTTGCCCAGCGAGCTGGTCCCATCTGCCCGTGTTTGGCCCATAGCCCTCTAATGTCTCCTATCCATGGACTTATCTAGATGGCTTTTAAACGTTGCTGATGTACCTGCCTCAACCCCTATTTCTGGCAGCTCATTCCAAACACACACCACCCTTTGTGTGAAGAAGCTGCCCCTGATGTCCCTTTTAAATCTCTCACCTCTGATCTTAAACCTATGCCCTCCTGTTTTCAGCACTCCCTTCCTGGGAAAAAGACTATGTGCTTTCACCCTGTCTATGCCCCTCATGATCTTATACACCTCTATCAGGTCAACCCCTCAATCTCCTACGTTCCAGGGAATAAAGTCCTAATCTATGCAACCTCTCCTTGTAACTCAGGCCCCCAAGTCCAAGCAAAATCCTGGTCAATCTTTTATGCACTCTTTCTAGTTTAATAACATATATCCTGTAACAGGGCAACCAAAACCATACACAATACTCCAAGTGCAGCCTCCCTAACATCTTATAACCCTAACTGCAACATAACTTCCCAACTCCTATACTCAGTGCCCTGACTGATGAAGGCCAGCGTGCCAAACACCTTCTTCACCACCTTATCTACATGTGACTCCACTTTCAGTGAACTATGCACTTGCACTCCTAGGTCCCTCTGTTCCACAACTCTCCCCAGGGCCCTAACATTCACTGTATTACCCCTACACAGATTTGATCGCCCAAAATGCAATACCTCACATTTATCTGGATTGAAAGCCATTTATTGAAAGCCATATTAAAAACAAAAGCAGGAAAGAACTTAAGCAGGGATTTAGGAGAGTCAAAGGTGCAATAAGTTGTCCTTGGCAAATAGGATTTAGGAAAATCCAAAGGCATATAGTATTTACATTAAAAACAAGAGGGTTGCTACGGAGAGGATAAAGGAGGGAATTTATGCCTGGAGTCAGAAGATGTGGACAAGGTACTAAATGAGTACTTTGCATCGGTATTCACCAAGGAAAAGGACATGGAGGATAGTGAGAGCACTGTGGGGCATGCTACTAATCTTGGGCATATGAAATCAAGAGGAAAGTGGTACTGTGTCCATTGAAGAGCATTAAGGTGGATCAGACCCAGGCCTGATGGGATCTATCCCAGGTTATCAAGAGAGGAGATTGCTGGGGCCTTGATGAAGATCTTTATATCCTCACTAGCAACAGGTGAGGTCCTGGAGAGTAGCCAATATTGTTCCTTTGTTCAAGAATGGAAATAGGGATAATCCAGGAGCCTCACATCAGTGGTAGGGAAGCTACCGGAGAGGATTCTTAGGGATAGGATTTACTCACATAGGCTTATTATGGATATTCAGCATAGCTTTGTGTGAGGTAGATCATGTCTTACAAATTTGATTGAGATTTTGAGGAGGTGATGAAGATGATTGATGAGGGTAGGGCAGTGGATGTTGTCTAAATGGACTTTAGTAAGGCATTTAGTAAGGGCAGGTTCCATTTCTTTGAGGATATAATGAGTGCAGTGGATAGAGGGGAACAGGTGGATGTTGTATACCTGATTTCCAAAGGTGTTCGATTAGGTGCTGCATAAAAGACTTCCATAAGACAAAGATGCATTGATCTGGGGACAATGTATTAGCATGGATAGAGAATTTGTTAACCAATAGAAGGCAGAGAGTTGGGATAAATGGGTGTTTCTCTGGTTGGCAATCAGTGGTGAGTGGGGTGCCGCAGTGGTTGGTGCTGGGCCCACAACTGTTCATGGACTTGGGAGAGCTTGTGCATGAATTGCAAAAGGTTGGTTTGCAGGTGCAACAGGTTATCAAGAAGGCAAATGGAACGTTGCCCTTCATTGCTGGAGGGATTGAATTTAAGAGCAGGGAGATTGTGCTGCAACTGTACAGGGTACTGGTGAGGCCACACCTGGAATACTGCGTGCAGTTCTGGTCTCCTTACTTGAGGAAAGATATACTGGCTTTAGAGGCGGTGCAGAGGAGGTTCACCAAGTTGATTCCAGAGATGAAGGGGTTAGCCTATGAGGAGAGATTGAGTCGCCTGGGACTATACTCACTGGAATTCAGAAGAATGAGAGGGGATCTTATAGAAACATATAAAATTATGAAAGGGAGAGATAAGGTAGAGGCAGGAAGGTTGTTTCCACTGGCAGGTGAGACTAGAACTAGGGGACATAGCCTCAAGATTTGGGGGAATAGATTTAGGACAGAGATGAGGAGAAACTGCTTTTCCTAGAGAGTAGTGAATCTGTGGAATTCTCTGCCTAGGGAAGCAGTAGAGGCTACCTCATTAGATATATTTAAGACACAGTTAGATAGATTTTTGCATAGTAGGGGAATTAAGGGTATAGTAGGGAAAAGGCAGGTGGAGCTGAGTCCACGGCCAGATCAACCTTCATCTTATTGAATGGCGAAGCAGGCTCGACAGACCAGTACTCCTTCTAATTCTTATGATCTTATATTAGCAAGGTCCCTCATGGGAAACTGATCCAGAAGATTAAGATGCATAGGATTCACGGTGACTTGGTAGATCAGATTCAAAATTGGCTTGGCCATGGAAGACAGAAGGTTGTGTGGAAAGGTGTTATTCTGACTGGAGGTCTATGACAGGAATCAGCGCTGGGACCTCTGTTGTTTGTGATATATGTAAATGACTTCAACAAAAATGTAGCTGGACTGAATAGTAAGTTTGCAGATGACACAAAAATTGGTGGAGCTGTGGACAGGATATTGCAGATATGGGTGGAGAAGTGGCAGATGGAATTTAATCTAGCCAAGGGTGAGGCGTTGCACTTTGGGAGGTCAAATGGAAGGGGAATGTACACAGTAAATGTCGGGACCCTTAAGAGCATTGAATTAAAGAGGGATCTTTTTCCAAGTCTATAGCTCACTGAAGGGTCTTTAACCATAAAAGAGACATAGGGTGTAGTGGAGCGGCCATCGTTGGAGCGGGCTAGAGTCAGAGTGGGAAATTAGAGGCTTTGACTCAAGAGGCTTCGACAAGAAGAGGCCGAGGCAAACGAACAGGTAAGAAGGGTAAGTTTTGTACTTTGATTATTGCTGCTTTGGTCTCAGAGTCCCTTAGTGCAGTGTAGACAGCATGGCAGATACGGCAGTGGAATGCTCCTCCTGTAGGATGTGGGAATTCATGGAACGTGATGGTCTCCCTGATGACTACACCTGCGGGAAGTGCAGCCAACTTCAGCTCCTGAAAGACCGGATTAAGGAACTGGAGCTGGAGTTGGATGAACTGAGGATCATTCGGGACGCTGAGCGAATCATAGGAGTTTTGAGCAGGTGGTTACACCCAGAGGGCAGGATTCAGGTAGCGGATGGGTGAACACCGGAAGCGGTAGGGAAAAGGAAGTCAGTGCAGGGTCCCCCTGTGGCCATTCCTCTCAGCAACAAGTATACCCCTTTGGATACTGCTGAGGGGGATGATCTATCTGGGCAAGGTAGCAGCAGCCAGGCCAGTAGCACTGTGGTTGGCTCTGAGGCTCAGAAGGGAAGGGTGAAGTCAGGCAGAGCGATAGTCATAGGGGACTCAATAGTTAGGGGGACAGACAGGAGATTCTGCGGCCGCCGATGAGACACCAGGATGGTGTGTTGCCTCCCGGGTGCGAGGGTCCTGGATGTCTCAGAGCGGTTGCAGAATATTCTTAAGGGGGAGGGTGAGCAGCCAGAGGTCATGGTGCATATTGGTACCAATGACATAGGCAGGAGAGGGGTAGAGGTCCTATGCAATGAGTATAGGGAGTTAGCAAGGAGGCTGAAGAGCAGGACTTCTAAGGCAGTAATCTCCGGATTACTCCCAGTGCCACGGGCGAGTGAAGGAAAGGACAGGATGATTGCACAGATAAATGAGTAGCTGGGGAGATGGTGCAGGGGGCAGGTTTCAAGTTCTTGTATCATTGGAACCTTTTCTGCGGAAGGGGTGACCTGTACAAGAGGGACGGGTTGCACCTGAACTGGAGGGGAACCAATATCCTGGCAGGGAGGTTTGCTAATGCTACTGGGGAAGGTTTAAACTAGCTTCACAGGGGGATGGGAACCGGAACAACAGGTCAGTAAGTGAGGGAACGGGCAGGAGGGCTGATGTCAGGGAATGTAGTATTAGGCAGATTCCTGATAACAGATGTGATGGGACGAATGGTTTGAAGTGTTTGTACTTTAATGCTAGGGGTATTATGGGCAAGAATGATCAACATAGAGCACGGATCAGTACATGGAACTATGATGCTGTGGCCATTACAGAGACTTGGTTGAGGGAGGGACAGGAATGGGTGATCGATGTACCAGGGTTTCGAAGTTTTAGGAAGAATAGAGAGGGGGGTGAAAGAGGGGGAGGAGTTGCAATGCTAATTAGAGATAATATATTAGCTGCACTCTGGGGAGACATAATGGAGGGCTCGGACACAGAGTCTATATGGGTAGAACTCAGGAATAGGAAGGGTGCAATCGCTCTCTTGGGGGTGTACTATAGACCTTCCAACAGCCACCGGGACATTGAGGAACAGATATGCAAACAGATTAGGGAAATGTGTAAAAATTACAGGGTTGTGGTCATGGGAGACACCAACTTCCCTGATATAAATTGGGACCTTTTTAGTGCAAGGGGGTTAAATGGGGCAGAATTTGTTGGGTGTGTCCAGGAGGGGTTCTTAAATCAATATGTTGACAGTCCAACAAGGGGAGAGGCTATTCTGGACCTGGTGTTGGGTAATGAGCCTGGCCAGATGACTCACCTGTCAGTGGGTGAGCAATTGGGGAACAGTGACCACAGCTCATTAACTTTCAGGATAGCTATAGATAAGGATAGGTATGGGGATAGCGGGAGGATTTTAAATTGGAGCAGGGCTAATTATGAAGACATAAGGCAGGAACTAGGTAGAGTAAACTAGCAACACCTTTTTGCTGGCAAATCCACATCGAACATGTGGAAACTGTTCAGGACCTTAAAAGGAAGGACATGAATAGCAAAGTAAAGGAACCTTGGATGTCCAGAGAAGTGATGAACTTAGTCAAGAAGAAAAAGGACAAGTATGTAGAGCTTTGGAAGTCATGATCAGATAGAGCACGTGAGGACTATAGAGAAGCTAGAAAAGAACTCAAGAAAAGAATTAGGAAAGCCAGGAGGGACCATGAAAAGTCCTTAGCGAGTGGGATTAAGGAGAATCCAAAGGCATTCTATACCTACATCAGGAAAAAGAGGATAACAAGGGAAAGGGTAGGACAACTTAAAAATAAAGAAGGGAGTCTACATTTGGATGCAGAGGATGAGGATGAGGTTCTGAATGAGTACTTCTCTTCAGTATTTACCCAGGAAAGGGACATGCAGGATGCAGAAATTGGAACTGAGTGTGGAAACATGTTAGGGCATTTAGAGGTCAAGGAGGAGATAGTGTTAGGTCTCCTAAATAGTGCTAAGGTGGATGTCCTTGGGGCCCAATGGGATATACATCCAGGGTACTGAGGAAGGCGAGAGAGGAAATTGCTGGGGTCTTGACCAGTATCTTTGTGTCCTCTGACCATGGCTGAGGTCCCGGATGACTGGCAAGTGGCTAATGTTGTTCCTCTATTTAAGAAAGGAACAAGGGAAAACCCAGGGAACTATAGACCGGTGAGTCTCACGTCATTTGGAGGGAAATTGCTGGAGAAAATTCTTAGAGATAGGATATGCGAGCATCTGGAATCCAATGGATTGATTAGGGAAACCCAGCATGGCTCTGTGCGGGGCAAGTCGTGTCTTACTAACCTGGTTGAGTTTTTTGACAAGGTGACGAGAAAGATTGATGAAGGTAGAACTGTGGATGTCATCTACATGGATTGGCAAGGTCCCACATAATCAGTTAATCAAGAAAGTTCAGATGCATAGGGTCAGTGGAGAATTGGCTGTGTGGATCAAGAACTGGCTTGCCCATAGAAGACAGAGGGTGGTGGTTGAAGGGACATTGGGGCTGGAGGCCTGTGAGTAGTAGTGTTCCACAGGGATCTGTGCTGGGACCTCTGCTGTTTGTGATGTACATAAATGACCTGGATGGGTATGTTGATGGGTGGGTTAGTAAGTTTGCAGATGATACCAAGATTGGTGGAGTTGTGAATAGTGTAGAAGACTGGTGACAGATACAGCATTTTATAGATCAGCTGCAGATGTGGGTAGAGAAATGGCAGATGGAGTTTAACCCGGATAAATGTGAGGTGTTAGAACATAGAACACTGCAGAACAGTACGGGCCCTTTGGCCCACAATGTTGTGCCGACATTTTATCCTGCTCTAAGATCTATCTAACCTTTCCCTCCCACATAGCGCCTATTTTTCTATCATTCATATGTCTATCTAAGAGTCTCTTAAATGTCCCTAATGTATCTGCCCCAACAATCTCTGCCAGCAGTGCGTTCCATGCACCCACCACTCTCTGTGTAAAAAACTCACCCCGACATCCCCCTTATACCTTCCTCCAATCACCTGAAAATTATGTCCCCTCATGTCGGCCATTGTCGCCCTGGGAAAAAGTCTCTGACTGTCCACTCGATCTGTGCCTCTTATCATCTTGTACACCTCTATCAAGTCACCTCTCATCATCCTTCTCTCCAAAGAGAAAAGCCCCAGCTCGCTCAACCTATCCTCAAAAGACAGATAAGATAAGATAAGGTCTCTTTATTAGTCACATGTACATCGAAACGGTGAAATACATCTTTTGCGTAGTGATTTGGGGGGGCAGACCGCAAGTGTCACCACATTTCCGGCGCCAACATAGCATGCCCATAACTTCCTAACCTGTATGTCTTTGGAATGTGGGAGGAAACCGGAGCACCAGGAGGAAACCCACACAGACACGGGGAGAACGTACAAACTCCTTACAGACAGTGGCCTCCAATGCTCTCCAATCCAGGCAACATCCTGGTAAATCTCCTCTGCACCCTCTCTAAAGCTTCCACATCCTTCCTATAATGAGTTGACCAGAACTGAACACAATTCTCCAAGTGTGGTCTGACCAGAGTTCTATAGAGCTGCAACATCACCTCACGGCTCTTGAACTCAATACCCCGACTAATGAAGGCCAACACACCATACGCCTTCTTGACAACCCTATCGACCTGCGTGGCAACCTTGAGGGATCTATGGACGTGGACCCCAAGATCCCTCTGTTCCTCCACACTGCTAAGAACCCTGCCACTAACCTTGTTTTCTGCCTTTGAATTCGATCTCGCAAAGTGTATCGCTTCACATTTATCCGGGTTGAACTCCATCTGCCACTTCTCAGCCCAGCTCTGCATTCTGTCAATATCCTGTTGTAATCTACAGCAATCTTCTACACCATCTACAACACCACCAACCTTTGTATCATCAGCAAACTTACTAAACCACCCTTCCACATCCTCATCCAAGTCATTTATAAAAATCACAAAGAGCAGGGGTCCCAGAACAGATCCCTGCGGAAAACCACTAGTCACCGACCTCCAGGCAGAATACGCTCCATCTACCACCACCCTCTGTCTTCTATGGGCAAGCCAATTCTGAATCCACACAGCCAAGTTTCCCTGTATCCCATGCCTCCTGACTTTCTGAATAAGCCTTCCATGAGGAACCTTATCGAACCTTTTCCTAAAGTCCATGTACACCACATCCACTGCTCTACCTTCAACGTGCTTTGTCACATCCTCAAAGAATTCAATCAGGCTCGTGAGGCATGACCTGCCCCTCACAAAGCCATGCTGACTATCCCTAATCAGCCAATGCTTCTCTAAATGCCCATAACTCCTGTCTCTAAGAATCTTCTCCAGTAATTTGCCCACCACTGAAGTAAGACTCACTGGCTTGTAATTCACAGGGTTATCCCTACTCCCTTTCTTAAACAAAGGAACAACATTTGCCACCCTCCAATCATCCGGCACTACTTCTGTGGCCAGTGAGGATGCAAAGATTGTCGCCGAAGGCACAGCAACCTCTTCTCTAGCTTCCTGTAATAAACTTGGATATATCCCATCCGGCCTTGGTGACTTATCTATCCTAATGTTTTTCAATAGTTCCAGCTCATCCTCTTTCCTCACGTTGACATGCTCTAGCGTATCAGCCTGTCATACACCATCCTCACAAACATCAAGGTCTCTCTCACTGGTGAATACTGAAGCAAAGTATTCATTAAGGACCTCCCCTACCTCTTCCGACTCCAGGCACATGTTTCCTCACTCTAGTCATCCTCTTACTCTTCACATACATGTAGATCGCCTTGGGGTTTTGCACCTTGGTAGGACTAATGTCAAGAGGCAGTACACTCTCAAGGGAAAGAGCCTTAAACGTGTTGAAGAGCAGAGAGACCTTGGGGTGCAAGTCCATGGCTCATTGAAAATGTCAAAACAGGTAGATAGGGTGGTTAAGAAGGCTTATGGAATGCTTGCTTTCATTAATCGTGGTATTGAGGAAAGGCATCAAGAAGTTCTCTATCGTATTCTGGTTAGGCTAAATTTAGAGTATTGTGTGCAATGCTGGTCACCTCACTAATAGGAAGCATATCGAGGCTTTATAGAGAGGGTGCAGAGGAGGTTTACTAGGGGGCTGCCTGGATTAGAGGGCATGTGCTATCAGGAGAGGCTGGAAAAACTTGGGCTCTTTTCTCTGGAGCGGCGGAGGCTGAGGGGTGATCTGTTGGAAGGGTATAAAATGATGAGGGGCACAGATAGGGTGGACAAGCAATATCTTTTTCCCATTATTGAGCGATCCAATACTAGAGGGCATGCATTTAAGTTGAGAGGGAGTAGGTTCAGAAGAGACGTGAGGGGTAAGTTTTTTACTGAGAGAGTGGTGGATGCCTGGAATGCCTTGCCTGATAGGGCGGTGGAGGCAAATTCATTGGGGCCTTTTAAGAGGGGCTTGGATGGGCACATGAATGAGAGGAAAATGGAGGGATATGGGCATTCTGTAGGTGAGGGATTAGCTATGACACCACAACATTGTGGGCCAAAGGGCCTGTTCTGTGCTGTACATGTTCTATGAAGGTAGCAACACAAGTAGATAGGGTGGTGAAGAATGGTATGCTTGTCCTCATTGGTTAAGACATTAGGTATAAGAGTCAGGAAGTCATGTCGCAGCTGTGTAAAACTTTGGTTAGGTCACATTTGGATTATTGTGTGTAGTTCTGGTCACCCCATTACAGGAAGGATGTGGAGACTTTGGAAAAGGTACAGTAGAGGTTTACCAGGATTCTGCCTGGATTAGAGAGCATGAGCTATAAGGAGAGGTTGGACAAACTTGGGTTGTCCTCTCTGGAGTATCGGAGGCTGAGGGGAGATCGGATAGAAGTTTATAAAATTATGAGAGGCAGAGATAGGGTAGACAATCAGAATCTTTTTTTCAGGGCAGAACTATCAAATACTAGAGGGCATAACTTTAAGGTGAGCGGGGAAAAGGCTTAAAGGAAATCTATGAACTAAGGTTTTTTTACACAGGGAGAGTGGTTAGTGCCTGCAGCGCAGGGGAAGTGGTGGAAGCAGACACAATAGCAACTTTTAAGAAGCATTTAGACAGATACATAAACAGGAGGGGACTGGGGTAATCTTTCCACTCTCAACTTAAACTCACGCCCTCTAGTTTTAGACTCCCCTACCCTGGGAAAAAGACCGTGACCATCCACCTTAGAGGTGTACAAGATGATAAGAGGCAGAGACTGAGTAGACAACCAGAGACTTTTTCCCAAGGTGGAAATGGCTAGCACGAGGGGACATAATTTTAAGGTGATTGGAGGAAAGTACGGGGGGGATATGTAATGAAGGAGTTAAACTAGCCAAAAGTAATTTCTGATTCCTCCTTAGTATGTGCAGTAGTGTGTAACACAACACGGTGTCAGCTCAGACTGTGGAAATGTTTTGAGAACTTATGGGAGTACAGAGGCACATCCTTGAGATTAGATGCTGGTGAAGAACGTTTTCTTCTTTACAGACCTGTTTTCTCTGTTTCTAAGTTTGGTGTTTGGGCCAAAGGTCGTGAGTGATAAGAAGGTATATAAAGGATGCACCTTCTTTGTGCAAACCGGGACCTTCCCTCAGGCTGGGTTGCGACCGGTGCTAAGACACAGACAGAAGGCTGCGTGAAAGGCTGTCGGACACCTGAGGTTCCCTCCAGCATTATATAGATCAGTTCATTGATTGGTTGATCAATATTATTTTACTTCCTTCTGCCTCCTTTCTGTATTTTATTCTTCATATGTCTAAAAAAGTAGTTTCTATAACCTTTAACGTGTACAGTGCCTCCTTTGTTTGCAAATACCTCTTGCTGCTGAATCAGGAAAGAACAAGGAATGAATTTTAAAATATTTTCATTACAGGATATCAGGGGTAAGTTTTTTTTTTACACAGAGGGTGGTGGGTGCGTGGAACGAGCTGCCGGCAGAGGTTGTGGGGGCAGATACATTAGGGACATTTAAGAGACCCTTAGATAGACACATGAATGATAGAAAAATGGAAGGGTATGTGGGAGGGAAGGGTTACATTGATCTTACAGTAGGTTAAAAGGTCAGCACAACATCATGGGCCGAAGGGCCTGTACTGTGAAATAATGTTCTTTGTTCTACATCTACCCTATCTATGCCTCTCATAACCTTATAAACCTCTATCAGGTCTCCCCTCCATCTCCGACACTCCAGAGAAAACAACCCAAGTTTGTCCAATCTCTCATAACTAATTCTGTCTAATCCAGGCAACATCCTGGTGAACCTCTTCTGCACCCTCTCCAAAGCCTCCACATATTTCCAGTAATGGGGTGACCAGAACTGCACACAATACTCCAAATGTAGCCTCATCAAAGTTTTATACAGCTGCAACATGACTTCCTAACTCTTATACTCAATGCCCCGACTGATGAAGGCAAGCATGCCGTAAGCCTTCTTTACTGCCCCATCTTGTTGCCACCTTCAGGGAGCTATAAACTTGGATTCAAAGATCCCTCTGTACATCAACACTGTCCTGCCGTTGACTGTATACTTTTCACTTCCATTTTATACCTTGAAATACAACATGTCACACTTGCTTGGATTAAACTCCATCTGTCACTTCTCCACAACTGATCTATATTCTGTGGTATCCTTTGGCAATCTTCTACACTATCCATAATGCCACAAATCTTTGTGTCACCCACAAATTTGCTAATCAGCACATCTACATTTTTGTTGCAGTCATTTACAATATATCACAAATAACAGATGTCCCTGCACTGATCTCTGTGGAACATGGCTGGTCACGGCCAAAATGCCTTCATCACCACTGTCTCTACCTGTGTCTCCACTTTCCAAGAACTATGTACCTGTACCCCTGAGTCTCTCTGTTCTACAACACTCCCAGGGCCCTGCCATTTACTCTGTAAGTCCCGCTCTGGATTCTCTTACCAAAATGCAACTGTCTCTAAGCTTTCTTAAATAATAGTGACAGGCACAATTTTCCAGTTTAGAGGAATGATTTCTGAATCAACAGAACTTTGAAGACTATAATTTAGGCATCTGAATGTTCACACCAACTGTTTTTCAAGCCCTGGCTTTAGCATGTTGTTGGGGAGTAAGTGCCTTACTGTCATGTTTGCAACAGCACCCAGCATGTTTCTGATGGTTGAGGGTGGACTGTTGGGGTGGAAACTGCCTGTTTTCTAAGCCCAGTGGCAATGAATGTATCCATGAATAGAAGTGGTGGAAGTTGGAACACCATAGATATAGGCCACAGGATGTGTGCATTACCTTGTGGTCCAGGTGGTCCAGGTAGTCCAGGTAGTCCAGGTGGTCCAGGAGGTCCTTCAATACCTGAAAAAGACCATAGAATGAAGAAGCTGATCTGATCTCTTCAGACTGTCTTCACTTGCACAAGGCAATAAATCAAACCGCTGCTACAACAATCCTGGTTACCTGGAGAGAAACCTAACTATACTCCACCTTCTACCACCTCCCCCTCTCCCATCTCCCCACCCACCCCAGCATTACCCACCCCTTTTCCTGTTGTCACCATCACCTCCTCGTCACACTTGAGCAATCAGTGCTGCACTTGGCTGGTTGATCCAGTCACAACATGAAGCTCAGAACATACATAGCTGTAATGACGGATCACTGTGCATTCAACAATCATCCTTTTAGCACCAGCACACAGTGTGACTATCTACAAAGTGCTATTCCAACAGCACCTCCTAAACCCACAACTTCTATCACCAAGGACAAGGACAGTGAGATGGCATCAATTGTAGCAACAGACAAACTGCTGGAGGAACCCAACGGGTCAGGCAGCGTCCATGGACGGAAATGGACAGTTGACATTTCAGGCAGCTTTTTTTTAAAACAGTTGTTTCTGATTGGCTAAGTGTGTGGCAACTCAGCCAATAAAAGGCAGGTAGGGTAAAGCAGAGTGGCATTTTGGAGCAGCCATTGTGTGAGTGGGCCAGTGTAAGAGTGGGGAGCTGAGGCTTTGGCTCAAGAGGCATATGTGTGAAGAGGTGGAGGCTAAGGTGAGGTTCTGTTAAGTTCTCTTTCTTTCCTAATTATTGCCCAGGTAGAGCAGCGGGAATGACACCCAGGGCAGTGATGTGCTCCACTTGCATGATGTGGGAAGTCCTCCAGTGTCCCTGATGACTACATCTGTGAGAAGTGCATCCAGCTGCAGCTCCTTACAGACCGTGTTAGGGAACTGGAGCTGGATGACCTTCAAATCATTTGGGAGACCAAGGGGTTGATAGACAGGAGTTACAGTGAAGCAGTCACACCTAAGTTGCAGGAGGCAGGTAGCTGGGTGACCGTCAGGAGAGAGAAAGGGAATAGGCAGTCAATGCAGGGTACCCCTGTGGCTGTTCCCCTCAATAAAAAGTGTTTTGTTTTAGATAATGTTTGGGGAAATGACCTACCAGGGGAAAGCCACAGCGGTCAGGTCTTGGGCACTGAGTCCGGCTCTTTGGCTCAGAAGGGGAGAAGGGGCAAGCGGTAGTGATAGGGAATTCATTGGTTGGGGGAGCAGACAGGAGGTTCTGTGGATGGGAATGAGATTCTTGGATGGTTGCCTCCCAGGTACCAGGGTCAGAGACGTCTTGGATTGAGTCCAGGGCATTCTTAAGGGGGAGGGTGAGCAGCCAGATGTCGTAGTACATGTTGGTACCAATGACATAGGCAGGAAAAGTGAAGAGGTCCTGCAAATTGAGTTCAGGGAGTTAGGTGCTAAGTTAAAAGACAGGACCTCCAGGGTGGTGATCTCAGGATTGCTACCCGTGCCACGTGCTAAGTGAGGCAAGAAGTAGGAAGACAGTGCGGTTTAACACGTGGCTAAGGCGATGGTGCAGGGGGGAGGGCTTCAGATTTTTAGATCATTGGGCTCTCTTCCAGGGCAGGTGGGGTCAGTACAAATAGGACAGTTTGTGCCTGAACTGAAGGGGGACCAATATCATTGCGGGAAGGTTTGCTCGTGCCGCTCGGGGGTGGGGGGGAGTGGGTTTAAACTAGAGTTGCAGGGGGGTGGGACCAGAGTGTCAGGGCAGCAAGTGGAGGGGCTGTGGGGAAAGTAGATGTTAAGACTACAGGCAAAGATGGAAACCGAAAGGTTGAGCGTGGTGGGACTAATGTTCTGAGTTGCGTCTATTTCAATACAAGGAGTATTATAGGTAAGGCAGATGAACTTGGAGCATGGATCCAAACGTGGAATTATGACATTGTAACCATTAGTGAGACTTGATTGCAGGAGGGGCAGGACTGGCAGCTCAATGTTCTGGGGTTCTGTTGTTTTAGACATGATAGAGGGGGAGGTATTAAAGGGGGAGGGGTGGCATCACTCATCAGGGAAAATGTCACAGCAGTGCTCAGAGAGGACATACTGGAGGGCTCGACTACTGAGGCAATTTGGGTGGAACTGAGGAATAAAACAGAAACGACCATGGGACTGTATTATAGACCTCCCAATAGTCAGCGGTACGTATTTGGAGGAGCAAATTTGTAGAGAGATAGCAAGCAGTTACAGGAAATATAAATTTGTGATAGTAGGTGATTTTAACTTTCCACATATTGACTGGGACTCCCATACTGTAAAAGGACTGGATGGGATCGAGTTTGTCAAATGTGTTCAGGAAAGTTTCCTCAATCAATATGTAGAGGTCCCAAATGGATTTCCTCTTAGGGATCTGTGATACTGGATCTCCTCTTAGGGAACGAGACAGGGCAGGTGACAGGAGTGAGTGCAAGGGAACATTTTGGACCCAGTGATCATAATTCCATTAGTTTCAAGATATTTATGGAAAAGGATAGGACTGGTCTGAGGGATAAGATTCTAAACTGGAGGAAGGCAATTTTGATGGCATCAGAAGGGATCTGGCAGGCATGGATTGGGATAGGTTGCTTTCTGACAAAGAGATGTTTGGTAAGTGGGAGGCCTTCAGTAGTGAAATATTGAGAGTACAGAATCTGTATGTTTCTGTTAGGATAAAAGGCAAGCCTAACAGGTTTAAGGAACCTTGGTTATTGAGGGATATTGAGGCCCTGGTAAAGAAAAAGGAGGAGGTGCATATCAGGTATAGGCAGTTAGGATCAAATGAGGCACTTGAGGAGTATAAGAGATGCAAGAGAACACTTCAGAGAGAAATCAGGAGGATTAAAAGAGAACATGAGGTTGCTCTGGCAGACAGGGTGAAAGAGAATCCAAAGGGTTTCTACAGCCATATTAAGCTATTAGCTATACAGCTATTTTGCATCTGTGTTTACTTGGGAGACAGACACAGAGACTATAGAACTGAGGAAAAAGAGTAGTGAGGTCATGGACCATATCCGGATTATGTAAGAGGAGGTGCTTGCTGCCCTGAGGTGAACTGGGGTGGATAAATCCCCAGGGCCTGACAAGGTGTCCCCTCGGACCTAATGGAAGGCTGGTGCAGAAATTGCAGGGGTCCTGGCAGAGAGATTTAAAACATCCTTAGCCACAGGGGAGGTGCCAGAGGACTGGAGGATAGCTAATGTTGTTCCGTTGTTCAAGAAAGGCTCTAAGAATAAGCTGGGAAATTATAGACTGGTGAGCCTGACGTCAGTCGTGGGTAAATTATTGGAAGGTATTCTGAGGGACAGGATACAAAGATACTGGTCAAGGCCCCAGCAATTTCCTCTCTCGCCTCCCTCAGTACCCTGGATGTATATCCCATTGGGCCCCAAGGACTTATCCACCTTAATACTGTTTAGGAGATCTAACACTACCTTCTCCTTGACGTCTAAGTGCCCTAACATGTTTCCACCCTCAGTTCCAATTTCTGCATCCTGCATGACCCTTTCCTGGGTAAATACTGAAGAGAAATACTCATTCAGAACCTCACCCAAATCCTCTGCATCCAAACATAGATTCCCTTCTTTATCCTTAAGTTGTCCTACCCTTTCCCTCGTTATCCTCTTATTCCTGATGTAGGTGTAGAATGCCTTTGGATTCTCCTTAATCCTACTTGCTAAGGACTTTTCATGGCCCCTCCTGGCTTTCCTAATTCCTTTCTTGTGTTCATCTTATAAGATGTACTATATTTGTTTATTAGTCACGTACATCGAAACACACAGTGAAATGCATCTTTTTGCGTTACTGAGAATGTTCTGGGGGCAGCCCACAAATGTCACCACTCCTCCGGCACCAACATAGCATGCCCACAGCTCCTAACCTGTACGTCTTTGGAATGTGGGAGGAAACCGGAGCACCCGGAGGAAATCCACGCAGACATGGGGAGAACATACAAACTTCTAACAGACAGTGGCAGAATTGAACCCGGGTCACTTGCACTGTAATAGCGTTACGCTAACTGCTACACTACAATGCCACACTGGCTCTTCACTCTGCTCTAGACCACTGGACAATGAGAACGTGTATTTCAGGCTATTGCTCACTGACTACAGCTTGGCATTCAGCACCATCATCCCATCAAAATGTATTGTCAGGCTCCAAGACCTGGGCCTCTGTACCTCCCTCTGCAATTGGATCCTCAACTTCCTCACTGCAAGACCACATCAGTACAGATCAGAAACCTCATCTTCTCCTTACTGACCATCAACACAGGCGCACCTCAGGTCTACATGCTTAGCCCCCTGCTCTACTCTCTCTATACCTTAGACTTTGTGACTAAGCACAGCTCCAACACCATCCAGAAATTCACCAAAGACACCACTGTTGTTGGCAGAATCCCAGATGATGATGAGGAGGCGTAAAGGAGTAAGACAGGTCAGCTGGTTGGGTGGTGTCATAACAACCTTGTGCTCAACATCAGCAAAACCAAGGAACTGATTGTGGACATTAGGAAAGGGAAGTTGGGTGAACACACACCAGTCCTCATTGAGGGGTCAGCGGTGGAAAGGGTGGGCAGCTTCAAGTTCCTGGGTGTCAGCATCTCAGACGATCTATCCTGGGCCCAACACTTAGATACAACCATGCAGAAGGCACGCCAGCACCTCTACCTTCTTAGAAGTTTGAGATTCGGCACGTCATCGAAGACTCTGACAAACTTCTACAGGTGTACAGTGGAGAGCATTCTGACTGGTTGCATCATGACCTTGTGTGGGAGCTCCAATGCACAGGAACACAAGAGGCTAAAGAAAGTGGTGGGACTCAGTCAGTTCCATCACGGGTACAGCTCTCTCGACCATTGAGGACATCTACAAGAGGTGATGTCTCAGGAAGGCGACATCCATCATCAGGGACCCCCACCATCCGGGCCATGCCCTCTTCTCGATGCTGAAGACCCACACCTCAAGGTTCAACAACAGCTTCTTCCCCACTGCCATCAGGTTCTTGAACTGACCTGAAAAACCCAACACTACCTCGGACTATATTTCCCTCAACTTGCACTAATGTGGTTATGTAAGTCCAAATGCAAATTACAGGAACAGCACCTCATTTTCCATCTTGGGACCTTACAGCATAATGGCATGAACATTGAATTCTCCGACTTTAAGTAAACCAAAAGAGGGACAACCTACCGGGGAAAGCTACAGTGGCCAGGTTTCTGGCACTTGAGTCTGACTCCGTGGATGAAGAGAACTGCAGTAGTGATAGGGGATTCATTGGTTAGGGGAGCAGATAAGAGGTTCTGTAAATAAGAACAAGACTCCTGGATGTTATGTTGCCTCCCAAGTGCCAGGGTCAGATTGAGTCCATGTCTCAGATTGAGTCCATAGCATTCTTAAGGGGGAGGGAGAGCAGCCAGAAGTGGTGGTACACATTAGTACCAACAAAATCGATTGGAAAAGGGATGAGGTCCTGAGGACGGAATATAGGGAGTTAGGAAGGAAGCTAAAAAGCAGGATCTCAAGGGTGGTAATCTCTGGATTGCTGGCTGTGTCTCGCACCAGTGAGGGTAAGAACAGGAAGATATGGCAGACGAATGTGTGGCTGAAGAGTTGGTGAAGGTACGACCTGTATAAAAGGGACGAGTTACACCTGAACTGGAGGGGGACCAATATTCTTGCAGGCCAGTTTGCTAGAACTGTTGGGGAGTGTTTAAACTAGTTTTTCAGGGGGATGGGAACCAGAGTGATAGGTCAGAGGTTAGTGCATTTAGTGTACAAATGGATGCAGAGTGTACAAAGATTGTGAGGAAGGATACACAATTGAAAGGGCAAAATTGCAGTCAGTTGGATGGGCTGAAGGGTGTCTACTTTAATGTGAGAAGTATCAGGAACCAGAGCATGGTAAGTACATGGAACTATGATGTTGTGGCCATTACAGAGACTTGGCTTTCGCAAGAGCAAGAATGGGTGCTGGATGTTCCAGGGTTTAGATGTTTCAAAAGGGACAGGGAAGGAGGTAAAAGAGGTGGGGTAGTGGCTTTGCTGATCAGGGACAGTATCACAGCTGTAGAAAGGGAGGACGTCCTGGAGGGATCATCTACTGAGTCAGTGTGGGTGGAAGTGAGTAACAGGAAGGGAGCGATCACTCTATTGGGAGTATTCTACAGACCACCCCCCCCCCCCCCCACAAGTAGCAGCAGAGACACAACAGGATTTAGAGGAACAAATATACAGTAGATGGCAGAAAGTTGTGAGAATAATAAGGTTGTCATAGTCAGTAGTGAGGAAGGCAAATGCAATGTTAACATTCATTTCAAGAGGACTAGAATATAAAAGCAAGGACAAAATTGTAAGCCTTTATAAGGTGTTGGTCAGACCACATTCGGAGTATTGTGAGCAGTTTTGGGTCCCATATCTAAGGAAGGATGTGGTGTTGGAGATGGCCCAGAGGAGTTTTACAAGAATGATCCCAGGTATGAAAGGGTTAACGTATGAATGTATGAGGAGCATTTGATGGCTCTGGGCCTGTACTCGCTGGAGTTCAGAAGGATGAGGGGAGATCTCATTGAAACCTCCTGAATATTGAAAGGCCTGGATAGAGTCAACATAGAGAGGATGTTTCTGGTAGTGGGAGAGTCTAGGACCAGAGGGCACAGCCTCAGAATAGAAGGATGTCTTTTTAGAACTGAGCTGAGGAGGAATTTCTTTAGTCAGACGGTGGTGAATCTGTGGAATTCATTACCACAGGGGGCTGCAGAGGCCAAGTCATTGGGTATATTTAAAGCGGAGGTTGATAGGTTCTTGATTAGTAAGGGTGTCAAAGGTTACGGGGAGAAGGCAGGAGAATGGGGTTGAGAGGGAAAAATAAATCAGACATGATCTAATGGTGGAGCAGACTTGATGGGCCGAATGGCCTAATTCTGCCCCTATGTCTTGTGGGATTTTAACTTTCCTAATATAGACTAGGACTGCCATAATACCAATGGCTTAGATGGGGTGGACTTTGTTAAGTGTGTTCAGGAAGGTTTCCTTGGGAAATATAGAGGGCTCTACTCGGGAGAGGGCAAAGCTCAACCTACTCTTGGGTAATAGGGCGGGGCAGGTGACTGAGGTGACAGTGGGGGAGCACTTTGGGACCAGTGACCACAGTTCTATTACTTTTAAAATAGCTATGGCAAGGAGCAGATCTGGTCCACAGGTTCAAGTTCTAAACTGGGCCAAGGCAAATTTTGATGGTGTGAGACAGGAACTAGCAAAGGTTTATCGGAGTAGGTTGTTTGTGGTCAAACAGACTTCTGGCAAGTGGGAGGCTTTTAAAAGTAAGATAGTGAGAGTTCAAGGTCCGCATGTTCCTGTTAGAGCGAAGGTCAAGGCTGGCAGGGGTAGGGAACCCTGGATGTTGAGGGATATTGAGGGTCTGGTAAGGAACATGGGTCAGGTACAGGGAGCTGGGATCAAATGAATCCCTGGAGGAGTATAGGGGATGCAGGAGTATACTCAAGGAAATGAAGAGGGCAAAAAGGAGGAATAAGATGCTTTGGCAGAGAAGATTAGGGAGAATCCAAAGATATTTTTTGTGTATTAAGGGAAAAAGAGTAACTAGAGAGACAATAGGGCCCCTCAAAGACCAAAGTGGACATCTTTGTGTGGAGCTGCAGGAGGTGGGCAAAGTCCTTAATGAATATTTCTCCTCTGTTTTTAATGTAGAGGAGGACATGAAGACTTTGGAACAAGGAAAAGTAAATTGAGAGCTCTTGGGGATAGTCTGCTTTACAGCAGTGGAGGTGCTGAATGTCTTAAAAGGTATGAAGATATAGAAATGTACATCTGGAAGACAGGAATTGATTTGGGGTAGTCAGCATGGCCTTGCGCATGGCAGATCATGCCTTATGTATTTAATTGGGGAGGGCAAATTACGATGGCATTAGGCAAGAACTTGGGAGCATAAACTGGGAACAGATTTTCTCTGGTAAGTGCATTGCAGAAATGTGGAGGTTGATTAGGGACCACTTGCATGGGGTTCTAGATAGGTTTGTCCCACTGAGACCAGGAAAGGATGGTAGGATGAAGGAGCCATGGTTAACAAGAGAGGTGGAAGGTTTAGTCAAGAGGAAGAAGGAATCATATTTAAGGTTTAGGAAGCAAAAAGCAGATAGGGCTCTTGAGAGTTATAAGGTAGCCAGGAAGGAGCTAGAAGGGGACATCAGAAGGCCTTGGCAAGATCCACTCCCTACTGAAGGAGAGGACTGCTGCACACAATTCTGGTGATCCTGATCTGTACAAGAAATTGAGATATGACCTTCGGAAAGCTATCAGGGATGCAAAGAGACAATATTGACTCAAAATAGAGTCCCTGACCAGCCATCAGTTATGGCAGGGCTTACGTGCCATAACAGGCTGCAAGAGGAAGTTGGGCTGCATAGTTAACAACAGCACATCCCTTCCTGATGAACTTAATGCATTCTATGCACGTGATAGGGGATTTGATAGTTAGGGGGACAGATAGGAGATTCCGTGGGAGAGATCGAGAATCTCAGATAGTCTGTTGCCTCCCTGGTACCAGGGTCCGCGATATCTCGGATCGAATTCTTGATATTCTCAGGAGGGAGGGTGAGCAACCAGATGTTGTGGTCCACGTAGGGACCAATGATGTGGATAGGAGGAGGAGGAGGAGGTCCTGCAAAGAGAGTTTTGAGAATTAAGTGCAAAGTTGAAGGACAGGACCTCCAAGGTTGCAATCTCAGGATTGCTACCCGTGCCACGTGCTAGTGAGGCTATCAGTAGGAGGATAATGCAGCTAAATACATGACTGAGGTGGTGGTGCAGGAGGGAGGGTTTCATGTTTCTGGACAATTGGGCTTTCCACCAGGGAAGGTGGGACCTGTTCTGACAGGACGGTTTTCACCTGAACTGGAGGGGGACTAACATACTTGTGGGTAGGTTTGCCAGTGCTGCTCCAGGGAGTTTAAACTAGATTTGCAGGGCGAGGGGAACCAGACTGTTAGTGCAGATAGTGAGGTGGAGAAGGATAAAGGTCATGCGAGGACTGCAGGTATAGACAGAAATCAAAGGTTTGTACCTGATAAAAATGTTTTCTGCATCTATTTCAATGCAAGGAGTATTGTAGGTAAGGCAGATGAGCTTAGGGTGTGAATTGGCTCGTGGGATTACAACATTATTGCTATTAGTGAGACTTGGTTGCAGAAGGGGCAGAACTGGCAGCTTAATGTCCCAGGGTTCCATTGTGATAGAGGGGGAGGGATGAAAGGGGGAGCAGTGGCATTACTGGTCAGGGAACAGATCACAGCTGTGCATAGACAGGACAGCCCGGAGGGCTCATCTACAGAGGTCATATGGGTGGAGCTGAGGAACAGGAAAGGTGTGACCACACTAATAGGGTTGTATTATAGACCGCTCAATAGTCAGAGAGAATTGGAGGAACAAATCTGTAGGGAGATAGCAGACCGATGTAAGAAACAGAAAGTTGTAATAGTTGGGGATTTTAACTTTCCACATATTGACTGGGACTCCCACACTGCGAAAGGGCTGGATGGCTTGGCTCAATATATAAAGGTACCAACGAGAGAAAATGCAATACTTGATCTCCAGACAGGTCAAGTGACAGAAGTATGTGTAGGTGAGCATTTTGGGTCCAGTGACCATAATGTCATTAGCTTCAAGTTAATTATGGATAAGAACAGGTCTGGTCCTCGAGTTGAGGTTCTAAATTGGAGAAAGGCCAATTTTGTGGAAATGAGAAAGGATCTAGGAAGAGTGGATTGGGTTAAGTTGTTTTCTGGCAAGGATATGCTCAGTAAGTGGAAGGCCTTCAAAGGCGAAATTTTGAGAGTGCAGAGTTTGCATGTTCCCGCCAGGACTAAAGGCAAAGTTTACAAGCATAGGGAACCTTGGTTTTCAAGGGATATTGGTGATCTGGGTAAGAAAAAAAGCGAGGTGTATAGCAGGTATAGGCAACTAGGAACAAATGAGGTACTTGAAGAGTATAGAAAATGTAAGAAAATATTAAAAAAGGAAATCAGGAAGGCTAAAAGAAGACATGAGGTTGCTTTGGCAGATAATGTGAAGGCAAACCCGAAGGGTTCTATGAGTATATTAAGAGCAAAAGGATAGTAAGGGACGAAATTGGTCCCCTAGAAGATCAGAGTGGTCGTTTATGTGTGGAGCCTCAGGAGATGGGGGAGATCTTAAACAGTTTTTTTGCATCAGTATTTACTCAGGAAACTGGCATCGTGGATATGGAAGGAAGGGAAACAAGCAGTAGTGTCATGGAACATATAGAGATTAAAGAGGAGGAGGTGCTTGCTGCCTTACAGCAAATAAAGGTAGATAAATCTCCTGACAAGATATTTCCTCAGACCTTGAGAGAGACTAGTGTAGAAATTGCAGGGGCCCTGGCAGATACATTTAAAATGTCCTTAGCCACGGGTGTGGTGCCAGAGGACTGGAGGGTAGCTCATGTTGTTCCATTGTTTAAAAAAGGCTCTAAAAGTAAACCAGGTAATTACAGGCCGGTGAGCCTGACATCAGTAGTAGGTAGATTATTGGAAGGTGTTCTGAGAGATTGGATATACAAGTATTTGGACAGCCAAGGGCTGATTAAGGATAGTCAGCATGGCTTTGTGTGTGGTAGATCGTGTTTAACGAATCCTGTAGAGTTTTTCAAGGAGGTTACCAAGAAAGTAGATGAAGGAAAGGCTGTGGATGTTGTCTACATGGACTTTAGTAAGGCCTTTGACAAGGTCCCACATGGGAGGTTAGTTCAGAAGGCTCAGACACTAGGTATCCATGGAGAGGTTGTAAACTGGATTGAAACTGGCTGTGTGGGGGAAGACAGAGAGTAGTAGTGGATGGTTGTTTCTCAGACCTGAGGCCCGTGACTAGTGGTGTGCCTCAGGGATCTGTGCTGAGACCATTGTTGTTTGTTGTCTATATCAATGATCTAGATAATAATGTGGTAAATTGGATCAACAAGTTTGCCAGTGATACTAAGATTGGAGGAGTTGTGGACAGCGAGAAAGGCTTTCAAAGCTTGCAGAGCGATTTGGACCAACTGAAAAAATGGTCCAGAAAATGGCAGATGGAATTTAATGCAGACAAGTGTGAGCTGTTGCATTTTGGAAGGACAAATCAAGGGAGGACATACACAGTAAATGGTAGGGCACTGAGGAGTGCAGAGGAACACAGGGATCTGGGAGTTCAGATACATAATTCCCTGAAAGTGGCGTCACAGGTAGACAGGGTTGTAAAGAAGGCTTTTGGCATCCTGGCATTCATAAATCAAAGTATTGAGTATAGGAGTTGGGATGTTATGGTGAGGTTGTATAAGACATTGGTGACGCCAAATTTGGAGTATTGTGTTCAGTTCTGGTCACCTAACTTACAGGAAGGATATCAGTAAGATTGAAAGAGTGCAGAGGAGATTTACTAGAATGTTGCTGGGTCTTCAGGAGTTGAGTTACAGGGAAAGATTGAACAGGTTAGGACTTTATTCCTTGGAGTGTAGAAGGATAAGGGGAGATTTGATGGACGTTTACAAAATTGAGGGGTATAAACAGAGTAAATGCGAGTAGCCTCTTTCCACCTAGATTAGGAGAGATAAGCATAAGAGGACATGGCTTTAGGGTGAAAGGGGAAAGATTTAGGGGGAACTTCTTCATCAGAGAGTTGTGGGTGTGTGGAACGGGCTGCCATCTGACGTGGTAAATGCGGGCTCACTCTTAAGTTTTAAGAATAAATTGGATAGATACATGGACAGGAGAGGTCTGGAGGTTTATGGACTGGGTGCAGGTCAATGGGACTAGCGGAATAAAGTTTCGGCACAGACTAGAAGGGCCAAATGGCCTGTTTTCTGTGTTGTAGTATTCTATGGTTCTATGAACTTGGCTTGCCCATAAAAGGCAGTGGTTGGTTGTAGAAGGGCAGTATTCGACCTGGGTGTCGGTGACCAGTAGTGTTGCACAGGGATCTGTTCTGGGACCCCTGCTCTTTGTGATTTTTATAAATGATTTGGAAGTGGAAATGGAAGGATGGGTTGGTAAGTTTGCAGATGACACGAAGGTTGGTGGTGTAGTAGATAGTGAAGAGGGGTTGTCGTAGGTTGCAATGGGATTTAGACAGGATGCAGAGCTGTGCAGAGAAGTGGCAGATGGAGTTCAATCTGGAGAAGTGTGAAGTGATACACATTAGAAGAAGGAACTTGAAGGCAGATAACAAGGTTAATGGCAGGATTCTTGTCAGTGTGGAGGAACAGAAGGATCTTGGGGTCCAAGTACATAGATCCCTCAAAGTTGCCTCACCAGTGGATAGGGCAGTTAAGAAGGCGTATGGCGCGCTGGCCTTCATTAGCTGGAGGATTGAATTCAAGAGCTGAGAGGTAATGTTGCAGCTCTATGACTCTCTTTCGACCACACTTGGAGTATTGTGTTCAGTTCTGCTCATTACATTATAGGAAGGATTTGGAAGCTTTGGAGAGGATGCAGAGGAGATTTACCAGGATACTGCCTGGGTTGGAGAGCATGTCTTATGAAGAGTGAGTTAGGGCTTTTCTCTTTGGAGTGACGGAGGAAGATACTTGATGGAGGTTATGAAAGGGATAAGATAAGATATCTTTATTAGTCACAGGTACATCGAAACACACAGTGAAATGCATCTTTTTGCGTAGAGTGTTCTGGGGTCAGCCCACAAATGTTGCCACACTTCCGGTGCCAACATAGCATGCCCACAACATCCTAAACTGTATGTCTTTTGAATGTGGGAGGAAACCAGAGCACCCGGAGGAAACCCATGCAGACACAGGGAGAACGTACAAACTCCTTACAGACAGTGGCTGGAATTGAACACAGGTTGCAATCAGCATCTTTTCCCTAGGGTGGTAATGGCGAATACTAGATGTTACCCATTTAAGGTGTGTGGAGGAAAGTCCAGGGGAGATGCCAGGTAGGTTTTTTTACACGCAGACATGGAGAGAATATACAAACTCCTTACAGACAGCGGTCGGAATTGAACCCAGATAGCTAACCGCTACACTACTGTGCCTGCGTAAGGCCTTTGATAAGGTTCCACATGGTAGGCTGCTCTAGAAGGTTAGATCGTATGGAAACCAGGGAGAGCTGGTTAATTAGATACACAATTGGCTTGATGGTAGGAAGCAGAGGGAGATGATGGAAGGTGCCTGGAAGCCAACAGGGGCAGTGGTAGAAGCAGATAAAATAGCAACTTTTAAGAGGCATTTAGACAGACACATGTACAGGAAAGAAGACCTGTGACCAGTTGTGTGCCTCAGGGGTCAGTGCTGGGCCCGTCGTTGTTTGTCATCAATACCAATGATTTGGATGAGAATGTACAGGGCATGGTTAGTAAGTTTGCAGATGACATTAAAATAGGTGGTATAGTGGACAATGAAGAAAGTTATCAAAAATTACAGGGGATCTTGATCAACTGAGGAATGGCAAATGGAGTTTAATTCGGATAAGTGTGAGGTGTTGCATTTTGGGAAGTCAAATCCAGGTAGGACTTTCACAGTGAATGGCAGGGCCCTGGGGAGTGTTGTAGAACAGAGGGGCCTTGGGTACAAGTACATGATTCTCTGTAGGTGGCATCACAGGTAGACAGGATGGTGAAGAAGGCTTTTGGCACGCTGACCTTCATCAGTCAGGGCACTGAGTAGAGAAGTTGAGAGGTCATGGTGCAGTTGTACAAGATGCTGGTGAGGCTATACTTGGAGTATTGTATTCAGTTTTGGTCACCCTGCTACTGGAAAGATGTTATTAAACTAGAAAGAGTTCAGAAAGATTTACTAGGATGTTGTCAGGACTTGAGGGACTGAGTTATAGGAAGAGATTGGATAGGCTAGGACTTTTTCTCTTGGAGCATAGGAGTCATACAATCATAGAACAATACGGCATGGATACAGGCCCTTCAGCCCAACCAGTTCATGATGAACATGGTGACTACCCAGCTATGGAGACGCAAGAGATTCTGCAGATGCTGGAATCTGGAACAACGCACACAAAATGCCAGAGGAACACAGCAGGTCAGGCAGCAGTTAAGGAGAGAAATAAACAGTTGGTGTCTTGGGTCGAGAGCCTTCCATGAGGAACCTTATCAAACACCTTACTAAAATCCATGTACACCACATCCACTGCTCAACCTTCATCAATGTGCTTTGTCACATCCTCAAAGAATTCAATCAAGCTTGTGAGGCACGACCTGCCCCTCACAAGGCCATGCTGACTGTCCCTAATCAGTCTACGCTTCTCCAAATGCCCATAAATCCTGTCTCTAAGAATCTTCTCCAGTAATTGCCCATCGCTGAAGTAAGACTCACTGGCCCAGGGTTATCCCTACTCCTTTTCTTGAACAAAGGAACAACATTTGCCACCCTCCAATCATCTGGCACTACTCCTGTGGCCAGTGAGGACACAAAGATCATCGCCAAAGGTGCAGCAATCTCTTCCCTCGCTTCCCGTAACAACCTTGGATATATCCCATCCGGCCCCGGTGACTTATCTATCCTAATGTTTTGCACGTCGACATGCCCTAGCATATCAGCCTGTCGTACGCCATCCTCACAAACCTCAAGGTCTCTCTCTCTGGTGACTACTGAAGCAAAGTATTCATTAAGGACCTCCCCTACCTCTTCCGACTCCAGGCACGTTTCCTCTTTTATCCCTGATCAGTCCTACCCTCACTCTTGTCATCCTCCTATTCTTCACATATGTATAGAATGCCTTGGGAATTTCCTTAATCCTACTCGCCAAGGCCTTCTCATGCCCCTTCTAGCTCTCCTAAGTCCATTCTTAAACTCCCTCCTGGCTACCTTGTAACTCTCCAGAGCCCCGTCTGATCCTTGCTTTCTAAACCTCAGGTAAGCTTCTTTCTTCCTTTTGACAAGATATTCTACATCCTTATCCAGAACCCCATGCAAGTACTCCCTAAATAAACTCCACATTTCCGCTGTGCACTTCCCCAAGAACATCTGTTCCCAATGTGTGCTCCCAAGTTCCTGACTAATAGCACCATAATTCCCCCTCCCCCAGTTAAATACTTTCCCATATCATCTGCTCCCATCCCTCTCCAAGGCTATGGTAAAGGTCAAGGAGTTATGGTCACTGTCTCCAAAATGCTCTCCCACCAAGAGATCTGAAACCTGTCAGACTCATTGCCTAGTACCAGGTCCAGTATGGCCTCTCCTCTAGTCAGCCTGTCCACATACTGTGTCAGAAATCCTTCCTGTACACACCGACCAAACTCCATCCCATCTGTCCCCTTTACACTTAGGAGATGGTTGAAATCACCTATGACAACAACCCTGTTATTTTTGCACCTTTCCAAAATCTGCCTCCCGATCTGCTCCTCAGTGTCTCTGCTGCTACTGGGGGGTCTGTAGAATACTCCCAATAGAGTGATCGCTCCCTTCCTGTTTCTGACTCCCACCCACACTGACTCAGTGGACAATCCCTCCAGGACGTCCTCCCTTTCTACAGCTGTGACACTGTCCCTGATCAGCAAAGCCACTCCCCCACCTCTTTTACCTCCACCCCTGTCCCTTTTGAAACATCTCAACCCCGGAATATCCAGCCGCCATTCCTGCCCTTGTGACAGCCAAGTCTCTGTAATGGCCACCACATCATAGTTCCACATACTGACCCACGCTCTAAGTTCATCAGCCTTGTTCCTGATACTTCTCGCATTAAAGTAGACACATTTCAGCCCATCCTACTGACTGCAATTTTGCCCTTTCAACTGCCTATCCTTCCTCAGTCTTTCTACACTCTGCATCTTCCTGTACACTTAATGCACCAACGTCTGACCTATCTGGTTCCCATCCCCCTTCCAAACTAGTTTGAAACCCTCCCAAACCTGCCTGCAAGAATATTGGCCCTCCTCCAGTTCAGGTGTAACCCGTTCCTTTTGTATAAGTCGTACCACCCCCAGGAGAGATTCCAATAATCCACAAATCTGAAACACTGCCCCCTGCACCAACTCCTCAGCCATGCATTCATCCACCAAATCAACCTATTCTTACCCTCACTGGCACGTGGCACAGGCAGCAATCCAGAGATTACTACCCTCGAGGTCCTGCTTTTCAGCTTCCTACCTAGCTCCCTATATTCCCTCTTCAGGACCTCATCTCTTTTCCTATATGAGTCATTGGTACCAATATGTAACACAACCTCTGGCTGTTCGCCCTCCCCCTTCAGAATGCCGTGGACCCGATCTGAGATGTCCTTGACCCTGGCATCCGGGAGGCAACATACCATCTGGGAGTCTCTTTCACGCCCACAGAATCTCCTGTCTGCCCCCCTTACTATGGAATCCCCTATCACCACCGCTCTCCTCTTCTCCCCCCCCTCCCCTACTGCACCACACGACCAGGCTCAGTGCCAGAGACCTGGGCACTGCAGCTTTCCTCTGGTAGGTCATCTCCCCCAACAGTATCCAAAGCGGTATACCTGTTATTGAAGGGAATGGCACGGGGTACTCTGCACTACCTGCCTATTCTCCATCTTTCTCCTGACAGTCACCCAGCTACCTGCCTCCTGCAGCTTAGGAGTGACTGCCCCCCTGTGGCTCTTACCTATGAACTCCTCGTTCTCCCGTAGGAGCCGAAGGTCATCCAGCTGCAGCTCCAGGTGAAGAGTGATGACATGTTGAGCTTCTGTGTTAGAGCTGTGGGAAATGTTTGCCCTCTGAGAGCAAGGTGTAAGCAAACCCTGTCTAATAAAACCTTATTCTCAGAAGTGATCTGAATTATACCCTGGCCCTCTCCACAATTAAGCTGTAAATTCCTGCTGTACATTGTCCCATCATACCTTCCCAGGGCAGGGACATCACGGGTCTGATACAGAGTAAAGCTCCCTCTTTACTGTCCCGTCACACTCTCCCAGGACAGGGAAATCACAGATTTGAAAGTGAAGAATGTTATTGTAGATTACAGGGGGATCTTGATCAGTTAGGGAAGTGGGCCGAGGAGTGGCAAATGGATTTCAATACAGGTAAGTGTGAGGTGATGCATTTTAGAAAGTGAAACTGGCATAGCCCATACAAAGTTGGGCTGAGAAGTGGCAGATGGAGTTCAACCCGGATAAGAGTGAAGTGATACACTTCGGAAGGTTGAATTTGAAGGCTGAATACAGGGTTAATGGCAGGATTATTTGCAGTGTGGAGGAACAGGTCCAAGTCCTTAGATCCCTCAAAGTTGCCACACAAGTTGATAGGGTTGTTAAGAAGGCATATGGTGTGTTGGCCTTCATTAGTCGGAGTATTGAGTTCAAGAGCCGCCAGGTAATGTTGCAGCTCTATAAAACTCTGGTTAGATATGTTGGCGGAATATAGTATTAACGGTAGGACTCTTGGCAGTGTGGAGGATCAGAGGGATCTTGGAGTCCGAGTCCATAGGACACTCAAAGCGGCTGCGCAGGTTGACTCTGTGGTTAAGAAGGCCTATGGAGTATTGTCCTTCATCAATCGGGGAATTGAATTTAGGAGCCGAGAGGTATTGTTGCAGCTATATAGGTCCCTGGTCAGACCCCACTTGGAGTATTGTGCTCAGTTCTGGTCGCCTCACTACAGGAAAGATGTGGAAGCCATAGAGAGGGTGCAGAGGAGACTTACAAGGATGCTGCCTGGAATGCGGAGCATGCCTTATGAAAGCAGGTTGAGGGAACTCGGCCTTTTCTCCTTGGAGAGATGGAGGATGAGGGGGGACCTGATAGAGGTGTATAAGATGATGAGAGGTATTGATAGGGTAGATAGTCAGAGGCTTTTCCCCAGGGCTGAAATGGTGGCCACAAGAGGACATAGGTTTAAGGTGCTGTGGAGTAGATATAGAGGAGATGTCAGGGGTAAGTTTTTTTACTCAGAGAGTGGTGAGTGTGTGGAATGGGCTGCCGGAAATGGTGGTGGAGGCGGATACGATAGGGTCTTTCAAGAGACTGTTAGATAGGTACATGAAGCTGAATAAAATAGAGGGCTATGGGTAAGCCTAGTAATTTCTAGGGTAGGGACATGTTCGGCACAGCTTTGTGGGCCGAAGGGCCTGAATTGTGCTGTAGTTTTTCTATGTTTCTATGTCAGAGTCAGAGTCTTACAGTCAGAGACTTTTTCCCAAGGTGGAAATGGCTAACACAAGGGGACATAATTTTAAGGTAATTGGAGGAAGATATAAGCGGATGTCAGGGGTAATTTTTTTTACACAGAGAGTGGTGGGTGCGTGGAACGCACTGCCGGCAGAGGTTGTGGGGGCAGATACATTAGGGACATTTAAGAGACTCTTAGATAGACACATAGATGACAGAAAAATGGAGATGTATGTGGGAGGGAAGGGTTAGATAGAACTTAGAGCAGATTAAAAGGTTGGCATAACATTGTGGGCTGAAAGGCCTGTACTGTGATGTAATGTTCTATGTCTAAAAAGCACTGTACTTCCATTTTATATACATGTGTCTGTCACAGGCAGCTGTAAACTGGAGGGAGAGCTCGTAGATCAGCTGTTAAACCAAGTCTGTCAGGCCTGTAACACCTCATTAAACTTACAGTTACTGTGTCAGGCCACCCCAGTGTTATCCAGTGACAGACCCGTCCCCACTGGTACTGTACCCCAGTGTTATACAGTGACAGACCTGTCCCCACTGGTACTGTACCCCAGAGATTTACAGTGACAGACCCATCCCCACCAGTACTGTACCCCAGTGTTATCCAGTGACACACCCGTCCCCACTGGTACTGTACCCCAGTGTTATCCAGTGACAGACCCGTCCCCACCAGTACTGTACCCCAGTGTTATACAGTGATAGACCCGTCCCCACCAGTACTGTACCCCAGTGTTATACACTGACAGGCCCATGCCCACCAGTACTGTACCCCGGTGTTATACAGTGACAGACCCGTCCCCACCAGTACTGTACCCCAGTGTTATACACTGACAGACCCGTCCCCACCAGTACTGTACCCCAGTGTTATACAGCAACAGACCTGTCCCCACCAGTACTGTACCCCAGTGTTATACAGCGACAGACACGTTCCCACCAGTACTGTACCCCAGTGTTATACAGCGACAGACACGTTCCCACCAGTACTGTACCCTAGTATTATACAGTGACAGACCCATCCCCTCTGGTACTGTACCCCGGTGTTATCCAGTGACAGTCCTGTCCCCACCACTACTGTACCCCGGTGTTATCCAGTGACAGTCCTGTCCCCACCACTACTGTACCCCAGTGTTATACAGTGACAGACCCGTCCCCATTGGTACAGCATCAATAGGTTTTACTTGTAATTAGTCAGTGCTACTCACCAATGAAGTCCTGTGTGGTGAAGTTATAAATTTCAGCGTGCATCTCAGACATAGAATGATTCAGCAATGATATTTTCTTGTTTAGGTTTCTCAGGTGAGTATCCTTGATATTTTGTAACACGCCAGAGTGCCTCCTCAATGTGGCATTGAGGTCCCGCTGACAGTTCCATAAGCTGGAAACATGTCTATTTAAACCCTCTTTGATTTTCTCCAAACTCTGTTGGACAGAATCCAACTGGTTGCAGACTTTCTCCAGATTAGACACTCGTTGTTCAAGCCCTTCACCAGAATCTTTGCATTCCCTAAACTCCACCATCATGTATCCTCTGAACTTTCCTAATTCATTCTGGAAAGTGACAAACTTATTGCCAGTGTCCTCAACATGATCAGTTATCTTCTCCTGTATCTTGCTGATATCTGTCATCAGTTTGTTGGTAGTTATGGAGAGGGTCGTGTTCAATGTATCTGTGTTGTGGCCTTGCTGATGAACAATGTCCTCGAGGGCCATCAAAGTGTTATTTACTGAGTTGAAAGTTAATATGACATCTCGCAGCTCCCCATTTATTGATCCTAAGTCAACACCCAGGTTGCCACCAAACATTCCAAACCTTTTGAGGGTATCGTTGAAGTTTTCTATTTTAAGTAGCAGGTCCTTGTAATGTTTGGCAGGGTCACTGAGCACCTCTTTCAACTTGTCCAATTCTGCCTGAAATCCTGAACAGGAAGGACTGCATTCGTTCTCCAAATGGTTGAATCTCTGCCTCACTTCTTCCAGCTCCTCAGTCAGTTTGTTAATTTGACTCTTTGTTTCATTCCTGCCCCAAAGGACTTCACCTTTAATGGTGTTACAGATTGCAAAACTGGTCTCAGCTGAAGTCTGCAGTTTACCCTCCAAGTCCTTGAGGCCGGAGTTAATGAGATTCATTTGGCCCTCATTAGAATGAGTCATTGATTCCAACTGCTTGACTTCCTCCCCAAACTGTTGCAGTCTGTTTCTCAATGAATTTCCTCCTATGGTCAGGTTGTGCACCCTTTTCCCAATGTCCTGAATGTTGAATTCATTCTCTGCTATCTTTATCTCCAGCTTTGTTAAAATTTCTGCCATCTCAGCAGTATCTTGGCCATACTGTGTGAGAAGTGAAGGGTTACAGTTTTGAGCACAGCCACTGACTGCCACTTGCACCTTGGACTCCAGCTCATGCAGTTGGCTCACCACTGACCCCAGGCTTTGTCCATCTGCCTCCATCTTCTTTTTCAAATCTGTGACCTCCTCACCTAATCCATCAACAGTCTCTTTAAGCCAGTCATCAAAGACTGTGGCATTGCCAAGGACAGACACCACTGTGTTGATTCGTTCCTCATTCTCATGGAATCTATCCCCAAATTCATGTCTCAGATTCTTGAGGTGGGACACGAAGCGTTTTTCAAGGTTCATCTCGGTCAGATTCAGTGTTTGTTCAAGATTTTGTAATTGTTTATGGTACTGATCATCCCACTGAGTGGTGCTTGAAGTGGAATCAGGAGACAGAGATTTACTGTGTAACCTCTGTTCCAATCCAGTTACCACGTCAGATACAGACACCAGCTTGCCTTCTACATCCTCCACCTTCGTCTTAATGCCTTCTATCTCGTTACAGCAGGAGTCATCCATAGACCCAGTCAGCCCACTAATGTGCTTGTGCATGCCTTCTATGAGAAGCCGATTATGCTGCTCGGTCCCATTGAATATTCTGCCCAGCTCTCGGAGTCTCTGCCTGAACATCTCCTGCTGCTGTCGGAGAAGCTCGATGTCAGCTCGACAAGAGAAACAGGAGTTCTGAATCCGCAGTTCCACCTCCCGGACAAGCTCTTCCTTCAGGTCAGACAACTTCTGGCCAACCTCAGACCTGGTACCACCTGTTCCAGATGTTCTGATGGTATTTAAGAAATCAATCTCACTATCATGCTCCCTCACTCGGTTGTCAATTTGATGGAGTTTGCTCTGAATCTCACTGATGGTCTCCTTCATGTCTGGGTGAGAGGCAGCATCAGCTGGCTGCTTCCCATTCAGTGCTCTCTCAATCACTTTCTGCATTTCTTCCTGGAATTTCTCATTCATGCTTTCAATGGTGGACTGCAGGCTCTGAACCTGCTGGGTCAGCCTCTGGACCTTCTCTTCCATCTGACGAGATTTTTCCGAGTTGCTTCTACCTGTAAACCAGACAATGAGAAGATGATCAAGGACCTGTGGGGAAACATGGAGCCCCAGATGGTGGGATCCTAGCCTAGCTTGGCTTGTGAACAGTGTAGTAAGGGGCTGAATGGCCAGAAACAGGCTGTCTTACCTTCCTCTGGTGACCCTATTGGTTTCCTGGTGCTGGGCCTGGGATTCTCTTCCTCAGTCAGTCCAGGTGTACTCACTGAACAGTCATCTCCAGAATAACCATGACAACACCTCCATTCCATTTCCGAAACCACTTTGTAGGCGACCTTGTATCGGGGCTTCATAAAGGAACGATACCTTTGAGAGGCACATTTCCAAACAGGACACGATTAGCAGCCATGGGATACAACATTGACTCATCCATGGAAGCAAAAAACATTAAACAAGCGATAAAATGTTGCACCGTGATCCAACATCTGCACTGGGCACTGTGAACCTTTGACCCTAACCAATTGTTGCAGCTGTATAGGACCCTGGTCAGACCCCACTTGGAGTACTGTGCTCAGTTCTGGTCGCCTCACTACAGGAAGGATGTGGAAACCATAGAGAGGGTGCAGAGGAGATTTACAAGGATGCTGCCTGGAATGCGGAGCATGCCTTATGAAAACGGGTTGAGTGAACTTGGCCTTTTCTCCTTGGAGCGACGGAGGATGAGGGGGGACCTGATAGAGGTGTATAAGATGATGAGAGGCATTGATCGTGTGGATAGTCAGAGGCTTTTTCCCAGGGCTGAAATGGTGGCCACAAGAGGACATAGGTTTAAGGTGCTGTGGAGTAGATATAGAGGAGGTGTCAGGGGTAAGTTTTTTACTCAGAGAGTGGTGAGTGTGTGGAATGGGCTGCCGGAAATGGTGGTGGAGGCGGATACGATAGGGTCTTTTAAGAGACTTTTGGATAGGTACATGGAGCTGAGAAAAATAGAGGGCTGTGGGTAAGCCTAGTAATTTCTAATGTAGGGACATGTTTGGCAGTTTTGTGGGCCGAAGGGCTTGAATTGTGCTGTAGGTTTTCTATGTTTCTAATTTTTATCGATGCACCATAGAAAGCATCCTATCTGGATGCTTGGTATGGTAACTGCTCTGCCTGAGACTGCAAGAAACTGCAAGAAACTGCAGAGACTTGGAGACACAGCACAGCACATCACAGAAACCAGCCTCCCCTCCATGGACTCTGTCTACACTTCTCGCTGCCTTGGTAAAGCAGCCAACATAATCAAAGACCCCACCCACCCCGGACATTCTCTCTTCTCTCCTCTCCCCTCCCATCGGGCAGGAGGTACAAAAGCCTGAAAGCACATACCACCAGGCTCAAGGACAGCTTCTATTCCGCTGTTATAAGACTATTAAATGGTCCCCTAGTACGATAAGATAGACTCTTGACCTCACAATCTACCTCGTCATTGTCTGCCTGCACTGCACTTTCTCTGTAACGGTAACACTATATTCTGAATTCTGTTATTATTTTCCCTTGTACTACCTCAATGTACTGTTGTAGTGAAATGATCTGTACAGATGACATGCAAAACAAAGTTTTTCACTGTAGCTCGGTACATGTGACAATAATAAACCAATTTACCAATATACCAATCACAGACACCAAGCACCAGAGAACTGGTCAGTCAGGAGGAACATAGATTCACGAAGTTGCACAGCACAGAAGCAGGTCCTTCAATCCAACACATCCCTGCTGACCAAGGTGACAAACTAAACCAGTCCCATTTGCCTGCATTTGGCCCATATCCCTCTGAACCTTTCCTATCCATGTACCTGTCCAAATGTCTTTTAAAATTGCCTCTACCACTTCCTTTGGCAGCTTGTTCCACATACCCACCAGCCTCTATGTGTGGAAAAACTTGCCCCTCAGGTCCCTTCTGAAACTTTCCCCTCTCACCTTAAACCTATGCCCTCCAGTTTTAGACTCCCTTGCCCTGGGAAAGACTGTGACCATTCACCCTATCTATGCCCCTCATGATTTTATATACCTCTATAAGGTCACCCCTCAGCCTTGGTATTGGTATTGGTTTATTATTGTCATTTGTACTGAGGTACAGTGAAAAGCTTGTCTTGCAAACCGATAGTTCAGGTCAATTCATTACACAGTGCAGTTACATTGAGTTAGTACAGAGTGCATTGAGGTAGTACAGGTAAAAACAATAACAGTACAGAGTAAAGTGTCACAGTGACAGAGAAAGTGCAGTGCAATAAGGTGCAAGGTCACAACAAGGTAGACCGTGAGGTCATAGTCCATCTCATTGTATAAGGGAACCATTCAATAGTCTTATCACAGTGGGGTAGAAGCTGTCCTTAAGTCTGGTGGTACGTGCCCTCAGGCTCCTGTATCTTCTACCCAATGGAAGAGGAGAGAAGAGAGAATGCCCCAGGTGGGTGGGGTCTTTGATTATGCTGGCTGCTACACCAAGACAACGAGAGGTAAAGCCCGAGTCCAAGGAAGGGAGACTGGTGTCCGTGATGCGCTGGGCTGTGTCCACAACTCTCTGCAGCTTCTTGCCATCTTGGGCAGAGCAGTTGCCGTACCAAGCCGTGATACGTCCAGATAGGATGCTTTCTGTGGTGCATTGGTAAAAGTTGGTGAGAGTCAAAGGGGACAAACCAAATTTCTTTAGCCTCCTGAGGAAGTAGAGGCGCTGGTGAGCTTTCTTGGCTGTGCCATTTACGTGATTTGACCAGGACACGCTGTTGGTGATGTTCACACCCAGGAACTTGAAGCTGTGAACCCTCTCGACCTCAGCACCATTGATGTAGACAGGTGTATGTACACTGCCCCCTTTCCTGAAGTCAATGACCAGCTCTATAGTTTTGTTGTCACTGAGGGAAAGGTTGTTGTCATGACACCATCCCACTAAGCTCTCTATCTCCTTCCTGTACTCCGACTCATCGCTGTTTGAGATACGGCCTACAACGGTGGTATCATCTTCTGTGCTCCAGGGTAAAAGGTTCCACCCTGTCCAGTCATTCCTTATAACTCAAACCCTCCAGTTCAGTTAACATCTTTATAAATCTCTTCTGCACCTTCTCCAGCTTAATGACATCCTTCCTGTAGCTGGGCGACCAGAAATGCACATGTGTCTGAGTTAAATTCCATCTGCCATTCCTTTGCCCACTTTCCTTGTTGATCTGGATCTCATTGTAACCTTAGACAGTCTTCTCTACAGTCCACCACACCACCGACTTTGTTGTCATCTGCAGACTTACTAACCGAGCCAACTACTTTCTCATCCACATCATTAATACAGATGACAAACAAACCACACCGATCCCTGTGACACACCACTGGTCACAGGCCTCTGACCTGAACAACAACCCTCCACTACCACACTCTGCCTCCTTCCACCAAGCCATTTTGAATCCAACTGGCTGGCTCATCCTAGATCCCATAAGAGATGGGCCACGTCAAAGGCCTTGCAAAAATCCATGTAGACAATGTCTACCACCCTGCCCTCGTCAATCTTCCTGGTTATTTCTTAAAAAAGCTGAATCAAATTTGAGAGACAAGATTTCCCATGTACAAAGCCATGCTAACTATCCCTCATTAGTCCTTGCCTTTCCAAATGCAGGTAGATTCTGTCTCTCAGAATCTCTTGCAGTAACTACTGTCACACGGTGCACTCTGGCCCAAACATTGATCCAATCCATATTAGAAAGACGTTATCAAACTAGAAAGAGTGCAGAAAAGATTTACCAGGATGATGCCTGGACTTTGGGGGTAGGAGAGGTTTAGAGGTCTATGGGCTAAACATGGGCAGGTGGAACTAACTCATTGGGCAACACAGTTGGCATGGATGAGTTGGGCCGAAGGGCCTGTTTCCATGCTGTATGATTCTATTACTCTAATCACCATCAACAGGTACTGTGAGGCAAACACTGAACTCCGTGGCTCAATCATAATCAATGGGCACTGTGATCCAATCACTGACGTTGGACCCAAACACAGCCTGTTGGTGCTGTAACCCATTGACTTCTTTGGGTATTGTAACCAAACACCAAACACTACCCCAAGCACCATAACCCAAATACTCACATCACTGTCCGTGGGCATTGGATCTGTCCCCATCCACAGGGGTGATACTCTGGCTTGACATATGTTGCCACACCATCCTCTATGACACAGGACACCACTCTTTTCACTACATAAGCACACCAGTTCCTGTTGAAGAAGAGAAAATAAATTAGACTTGAGGACCAACTCCTTGAATCAGCATTAATGCCCAATTTGAAAAGTTAGACTTAGTAGGGATGAAAAATATCTTGCACTTGATCAACTTCACAGAGTTCCAGTAGTACTGGCCAGTTGGAAGGCAGAGTAGCAGGTACTAATTTCCAGAATGCATTAGAGAATGGTGCCTCACACCAAAAGCGTTGGTGAGGTCTGGATCATCTGCTGAATGGGGAGCCACAGAAACTTGCTGGCTGCTGCCACATCATCAGCAAGGCTCAACATAGCACATTGCCTTTCTGATCAAAACTGGCAGTCCATCATCAGAGGTGCTTGGAGAGCCAGTCACGTCTTGCCCTAATCTTACCTCAGATAAAACTGTCAAGGAGACGGGACATTTGTCTTAGAGTCATGAAGCCCAAACATTGGTCCAATCCATATCGGAAAGATGTTATCAAACTAGAAAGAGTGCAGAAAAGAACTGAGGATGAGGGGAGACCTGATAGAGGTGTATAAGATGATGAGAGCTATTGATAGGGTAGATAGTCAGAGGCTTTTCCCCAGGGCTGAAATGGTGGCCACAAGAGGATACAGGTTTAAGGTGCTGGGGAGTAGGTATAAAGAAGATGTCAGGGGTAAGATTTTTACTCAGAGAGTGGTGAATGCATGGAATGGGCTGCCAGCAATGGTGGTGGAAGCGGATACGATAGGATCTTTTGGATAGGTACATGGAGCTGAGAAAAATAGAGGGCTATGGGTAAGCCTAGTAATTTCTAAGGTAGGGACATATTCAGCACAGCTTTGTGGGCTGAAGGGCCTGAATTGTGCTGTAGGTTTTCTATGCTCTATGAGCCATTGCTTTGTGCAGGGTAATTCCTGCCTCACTAACTTGATTGGGTTTTTTGAGGAGGTAACTAAGAAAATTGATGAAGACAGGGTGGTAAACATTGTCTACATAGACTTTTGTAAGGCATCTTTCCACCTAGATTAGGAGAGACAAGTACGAGAGGACATGGCTTTAGGTGAAAGGGGAAAGGTTTAGGGGGAACATTAGGGGGAACTTCTCCACTCAGAGAGTGGTGGGAGTGTGGAATGGGCTGCCATCTGATGTGGCAAATGCGGGCTCGCTCTTAAGTTTTAAGAATAAATTGGATAGATGCATGGACAGGAGAGGTTCTGGAAGGTTATGGACTGGGTGCAGGTAAATGGGACTAGCGGAATAAAGTTTCGGCACAGACTAGAAGGGCCAAACGGCCTGTTTTCTGTGTTGTAGAGTTCTATGGTTCTATTTGACAAGGTCCCACATGGTAGGCTGTTCCAGAAGTTTAAGGCACATGGGACCCAATGTGTGTTGGCAAACTGGATCCAAAATTTGTTTGGTGATAGGAGGCAAAGGGCGGTGGTGGAGCATGTCTTTCTGACTGGAAGTTTGTAACCAGTGGTGTACTGCAGGGATTGGTGCTGGGACCTTGGGTGTTTATATATGACTTGGATGTGAAGGTAGGAGGAATGATTAATAAGTTTGTGGGTGAATTGGTGATGTGATTAGCAAGGAAAGTTGTCTAAGCCTACAAGCAGGATATAAACTTGATGAAAAGTTGGGCGGAGCATTGACAGATGGAACTTAATCCTAATAAGTTTGAGATGATGCATTTTGTGAAGCCAAATAGGGATAGGACATATGCAGTGACTGGTAGGGTGCTAAGGAATGTCCATAGTTCCCTGAAAGCGGCAGCACAGGTCGGTAGAGTGATGAAGAAGCCACACGGCATGCTTGCCTTCATAGATTGAGGCATAGAATATAAAGTTCGGCATGTTAGGTTGCAACTTTACAAAACATTGGTTATACCACATTTGGAATACTGAATGTAATTCTGGTCGATACAATAGGAAGGATGTGCATATGTTAGAAAGCGTGCAGAGGAGATTCACCAGGATGTTGCCCGGACTGGAGGAGTTTAGTTACGGGGAGAGATTGGACAGGCTGGGCTTGTTTTCCCTGAAGTAAAGGAGGCTGAGGGGTGACCTTAGAACATAGAACAGTAGAGCACAGGAACAGGCCCATCGGCCCACCATGTTGCGTCGAACTAATTAAGCTAGTAATTAAACGACTAACTAAACTAATCTCTTCTGCCTACATAATGTCCATACCCCTCCATTTCCTGAACATTCATGTGCCTATCTAAAAGCCTCTTAAACTCCTCTATCATATCTGCTTCCACAACCACCCCTGGCAGCACATTCCAGGCACCCACCACTCTCTGTGTAAAAAAACTAGCCCCGCACATCCCTCTAGTATTAGACATTTTGACCCCAGGAGAAAGATACCGGCTGTCTACTCTACCTATGCTTCTCATAATCTTAAAAACTTCTATCAAATCTCTCCTCAGCCTCTGCCACTCCAGAGAAAACAACCCAAGTTTGTCCAACCTCTCCTTATAGCACTATGCTCTCTAATCCAGGCAGCAGCCTGGCAAACCTCTTTTGCACCCTCTCCAAAGCCTCCACAACCTTCCTGTAATGGGGTGACTAGAACTGAATGCAATACTCCAGATGCGGCCTAACCAGAGTTTTATAAAGGTGCGAATAGCTTTCTGGCTCTCGAATTCATTGCCTCAACTAATAAAGGCAAGCATGCCCTATGCCTTCTTTACCACCCTATCAACCTATGCAGCCACTTTCAGGGAGCTATGGACTTGGACATCAAGATCCCTCTGTACATCAACACTGTTAAGGGTCCTGCCATTAACTGTGTATTGTCTCTTTACATCTGATCTCCCAAAGCGCAACACCACACACTTGGCCGGATTAAACTCCATCTGCCATTCCTCTGCCCATATCTGTAACTGATCTATGTCCCGCTGTATCCTTTGGCAACCTTCGACACAATTCACAACTCCACCAATCTTTGTATCATCTGCGAATTTACTAACCCACCCATTTATGTTTTCATCCAAGTCATTTATGTATATCACAAACAGCAGGGGTCCCAGTACAGGTCCCTGTGGAACACCACTAATCATGGACCTCCAGCCAGAATAAGTCCCATCGACCACTACCCTCTGTCTTCTATGGGCAAGCCAATTCAGAATCTAAACGGCCAATTCACCATGGATCCTATGCATCTTAATCTTCTGGATGAGCTTTCCATGAGGGACCTTGTCAAACACCTTACTAAAATCCATGTAGACAACATGCACAGCTCTACCTTCATCAATCACCTCAGTCACCTCCTCAAAAAAACTCAATCAAGTTAGTAAGACATGACGTGCCCTTCACAAAGCCATGCTGACTGTCTCTAATTAGGCCATGGTTTTCCAAATGCTCTGAAATCCTATCCCTGAGAACCCTCTCCAAAAGATTCCCTACCACTGATAGGAGACTCACCGGTCTATAGTTTCCAGGATTTACCCTATTTCCCTTCTTGAATAAAGGAACAACATTAACTACTTGCCAGTTCTCCAGGCCCTCACCTGGGGCTAGAGAGGACATGAAGATCTTGGTCAAGGCCCCAGCAATCTCATCTCTTGCCTCTCTCAATAACCTGGGGTATATCCCATCAGGCTCTGGGGACTTGTTCACCTTGTTCACTTCTTCAAGAGACCCAACACTACCTCCTCCTTTATCTCAAAATGCCCTGGCATATTAGCACACTCCATACTGATCCATTGATCTCACCATCCTCCACGTCCCTCTCATTGGGAAATACTGGCGCAAAGTACTCATTTAGGAATGGATAAGAGTACAGAAAATTATAACAGGCGTAGATAGGATTGGTAGCCAGAAGCTTTCTCAGTGGTTGGGGTATCAAGAACAAGAGGGCATAGGTTTAAGATGAGAGGGAAGAGTTTTAGAACACAGAACAGTACAGCACTGGGACAGGCCCTTTGGCCCACGCTATCTGTGCTGACCACAACACCAATCTAAACTAATCCCATCTGCCTGCACGTGGTCCATATCTCTCCATTCTCCGACTGTTCATGGGCCTGTCGAAATGCTTCTTAAATATTGCTAACTTATCTTCTTCCACCACTTCCCCTGGCAGTGCATTCCAGGCACCTACCACTTGTAAAAAACTTGCCTCACAAATCTTCTTTAAGCTTTCCCCCCTCACCTTAAACCACCACCCTGGGAAAACAACTTTGACTGTCTACCATATCTAGGCCTCTCATAATTTCATAAACCTCTCTCAGGTCTCCCCTCAGCCTCTGGCACTCCAGAGAAAACAACCCAAGTTTGTCCAACCTCCCCTTACACCTAATACTCTCCAATCCTGGCAACATCCTGGTAAACCTCTTCTGCATCATCTCCAAAGTCTCCACATCTTTCCTGTATTGTGGTGACCAGAACCGCACACAGTGCTTCAAATGTGGTCTGACCAAAGTTTTATGCAGATGCAACATGACTTCCTGACTTTCAAACTCAATGTCCCAAACGACGAAGGCAAATGTGCTGTATGTCTTGTTTACCATCCTATCTGCCTGTGCTGCCACTTTCAGGGAGCTATGGACTTACACCCCAAGATCCCTCTGTACATCAGTGCTGCTCAGGGCCCTATCATTTCCTAAAGTGATTTAATGGCAAAGTTTTTGTACAGAGGATGTATGATATCTGGGACTTGTTGCCAGAGGAAGTTGTGGTGTCAGATACAATCACTACATTTAAGAACACAAGTGGATAGGGTGGTAAAGAAGGCGTACAACATACTTTCCTTCATCAGTCGGGGCATTGCATATAAAAGTCGGGAACTAATATTGCAGCTGAATAAAACTTTGGTTTGGCCACATTTGGAGTGTTGTGTGCAGTTCTGGTCACCCCATTACAGGAAGGGGTGCCAGCGTCTCTGCTTTCTTATAAGTTTAAGGAGATTCGGCACATCATCGAAGATTCTGACAAACTTCTACAGATATACAGTGGAAAGTACTCTGACTGGTTGCACAGGAACGCAAGAGGCTACAGAGAGTGGTGGGACTCAGCCAGTTCCATCACGGGTAAAGCTCTCCCCACCATCGAGGACATCTACAAGAGCTGATGTCTCAGGAAGGCGACATCCATCATCAGGGACCCCCACCATCCGGGCCTTGCCCTTGTCTTGTTGATGCCATCAGGCAGGAGGTACAGGAGCCTGAAGAACCACACCTCAAGGTTCAACAACAGCTTCTTCCCCACTGCCATCAGCGAAATTTAGAGTCATAGAGTCATCGAGCACTGCAGCACAGAAGCAGGCCCTTTGGCCCATCCAGTCCATGCCGACCTAGTTTTCTGCCTAGTCCCATCTACCTGCACCCGGACCATATCCATGTACCTATCCAAACCTCTCTTAAATGTTACAACTGAACCCGCATCCACTACTTCCGCTGACAGCTCGTTCTACACTCGCACTGCCCTCTGAGTGAAGAAGATTCCCCTCAGATTCCCCTTAAATATTTCACCTTTCACCCTAAACCTATGACCTCTAGCTCTAGGCTCACCCAACCTGACGGGAAAAGCCTGCATGCATTCACCCTATCTATACCCCTCGTAATTTTGCATTCCTCTGTAAGATCTCCCCTCATTCTCCTGCGCTCCAGGGAATAAAGTCCTTACCTATTCAACCTTTCCCTGTAACTCAGGTCCTCAAGTCCTGGCAACATCCGTGTAAATTTTCCCTGCAATCTTTCAAGCTTATTGATAGGTGACCCGAACTGCACACAATACTCTAAATTCAGCCTCACCAACATCTTGTACAACTTCAACATAACATCCCAGCTCCTGTACTCAATTTATGAAGGCCAAAGTGCCAAAAGCTCTCTGACCCTATCTATCTGTGATGCCACTTTCAGGGAATTAGTGATCTGTATTCCAGGTCCCTTTGATCTACCACACACCTACCACATCTACTACCACTCTGCTTCTCCCACTAAGCCAATGTTGAATCCAATTGGCTACTTCATCCTGAATGCCAAGTGACTTAACCTTCTGGATCAGCCTCTCATGCGGGACTTTGTCAAAGGCCTTGCTAAAGTCCATGTAGACAATGTCCACTGCCTTTCCTTCATCAACGTTCTTGGTAACCTCCTTGAAAAACTCTGTTAGATCGGTTAGACATGACCTACACAAAGCCATGTTGACTATCCCTAAATCAGGCCCTGTCTATCCAAATACTTAGAAATCCTGCCCCTCAGAACACCTCCAATAATTTACCCACAACAGACATCAGGCTCACTGGCCTATAATTTCCCAGTTTATTCTTAGAGCCTTTCTTGAACAACGGAACAACATTAGCTGTCCTCCAGTCCTCCGGCACCTCACCCGTGGCTAAGGATGTTTTAAATATCTCTGCCAGAGCCCCTGCAGTTTCTGCACTAACCTCCCACAAGGTCCGAGGGGACACCTCATCAGGCCCTGGGGATTTATCCACCTTCATTCACCTCATGACACTCAGCACCTCCTCTTCTGTAATCTGGATATGGTCCATGACCTCACTATTCTTTTGCCTCAGTTCTATAGTCTCTGTGTCTGTCTCCAGAGTAAATACAGATGCAAAAACTCATTTAAAATCTCCCCCATTTCTTTCAGCTCCATGCACAGATGACCACGCTGATCTTCAAGAGGACCAATTTTGTCCCTTGCTACCTTTTGCTTTTAATATAGTTATACAAACCCTTTGGATTCTCTTTCACCCCGTCTGCCAGAGCAACCTCATGTTCTCTTTCAACCTTCCTGATTTCTCTCTTGTGTTCTCTTGCCTCTCTTATACCCCGCAAGCGCCTCATTTGATCCTAACTGCCTATACCTGAAATGTGCCTCCTTCTTTTTCTTTACTAGGGCCTTAATATCCTTCGATAACCAAGGTTCCCTAAACCGTTAGCCTTGCCTTTTATCCTAACAGGAACATACAGATTATGTCCTCTCAATATTTCTCTTTTGAAAGCCTCCTACTTACCAAGCATCCCTTTGCCGGAAAACAGCCTATCCCAATCTACACCTGCCAGATCCCTTCTGATGCCATCAAAACTGGCCTTTCCTCAATTTAGAATCTCAACCTGAGGACCAGTCCTATCCTTCTCCATGATTATCTTGAAACTAATGGAATTATGATCACTGGATCCATAGTGTTCCCCTACACTCACTTCTGTCATCTGCCCTGTCTCGTTCCCTGAGAAGATCCAGTATCGCGCTCTCTCTAGTTGGGACCTCTACATATTGATTGAGGAAATATTCCTGAACACAGTTGACAAACTCGATCCCATTCATTCTCTTTACAATATGGGAGTCCCAGTCAAAATGTGGAAAGTTAAAATCACCTAATATCACCACCTTATATTTCTTGCAACTGTCTGCTATCTGTCTCCAAATTTGTTCCTCTAGATCCCACTGACTTTTGGGAGGTCTATAATATAGTCCCATTAATGTGGTCGTCCCTTTTTTATTCCTCAGTTCCAACCAAATTGCTCAGTAGTTGAGCCCTACAGTATGTCCTCTCTGAGCACTGCCGTGAGATTTTCCCTGATGAGTGATGCCACCCCTCCCCCTTTCCCCAAAGCTGCCAGTCCTGCCCGTCCTGCAACCAAGTCACACTAATGGCTACAGCATCATAATTCCACGTGCTGATCCATGCTCCAAGTTCATCTGCCTCACCTACAATACTCCTTACATTGAAATACTGTAGATATATCTCAGAACCACGCTCATCAACCAGTCAATTTCTGTCTTTGCTTGTGGTCTTAACATCTACTTTCCCCACAGCCCCTCCACTTGCTGCCCTGACACTGGTCCCACCCCCCTGCAACTCTACCCCATCCGCCCCCAAGCGGCACGAGCAAACCTTCCCGCAAGGATACTGGTCCCCCTCCAGTTCAGGTGCAAACTGTCCCATTTGTGGAGATCCCACCTGCCCTGGAAGAGAGCCCAATGATCCAAAAATCTGAAGCTTTCCCTCCTGCGCCATCCCCTGCACTATCTTCCTACTTCTTGCCTCACCAGCACGTGGCACGGGTAGCAATCCTAAGATCACCACCCTGGAGGTCCTGTCTTTTAACTTAGCACCTACTCACTTTGCAGGACCTCATCACCCTTCCTGCCTATGTCATTGGTACCAGTGTGGACCACGACTTCTGGCTGCTCACCCTCCCCCTTGAATGCTTCGGAAATCTTCTTGAGTTTAAGAAAGTGAGAGGGGACTTCATCATAACATAATTGACCATGAGAGGCCTTGAGGATTGGATGTGGAGAGGATGTTTCCTCTTGTGGGGAAATGTAAACCAAAGGTCACCCACATCGGGAAGAGATGAGGTAAAATATATTTCCCCTCAGAGAGTTGCCCAGGTAACTCTCTTCCTCAAAGGTGGTGGAAGCAGAGACTTTGAATAATTTTAAGGTAGAGATAGATAGATTATTGATAAGCAAAGGTGTGACAGGGTTGAGGTTATAATTGAATCAAGCGTGATCAAATGGTGGAACAGGCTTGAGAGGCAGAGTGGTTTCTCCTGCTGCTAATTCATGTGTTCATATAATGAACAGTCCTTAATGTTAGGTGGCAAAGAGAGGGAGATTATATGAATATGAGCAAGGAAGGCAACTGAAATCCCAAGGACAGCTGTGTCAACAAAGATCACTTTTCCACTGTGCTGAAATAGACTGAGCACTTCTTGACACAAACCGCTGCCTATTCAGGAAATTGACTTTTAACACAATTGGCAATTAGAAATAGACGCCTATTCATTGCTGTTGGTTTTGGGGAAAGGGTACGGTGGTGGATAGTTTGTCACAATTAATGCCGTCCCGAGTTTGATGATGATACAGGAAAAAAAGGAGACTGTAATGGAGAGACTCGAGGAACACAGAACATTACAGCACAGCACAGGCCCCTCGGCCCACAATGTGCTGATATTTTATCCTGATCTATCTAACCCCGAATAATGTATAATACCATCAAAATTTTCCACCTCTAACATCTCAAAGAGGCTTTCAGAGACGATCAGCCATACTGGGAAAGCAATAGACATCTTCAAGGATGATGATCCTAACAGAGAGGGCAGAAAAAGATGTGGCCACACAATGGAAATGCTTTGCTTTGAGGTAAGGAAATTTATCAATGAAGAGAAGGAGAGATGTCCATTGAAACCTTTCATAAGCCTTGCTCACCAGCCATCCAGAGTCAATCATTGGAATAACGCTGACATCAATGTCACAATCTCCAGTCCTCCACCACCATCCATCACCATTGACAACTCCCTCTCACCTCCCACTGCCATCTCAACATGCAAAGCCTCCGCAAATTAGGAGCAGCAGAAACCACATGAGCTGTTGAGCCTACTCCATCATTCAATAAGACCATGGCTGACCTGACTGCGACCTCAACTCTGCACCTGCATGCAGCCCCAGTATCCTCCCATCCCCTTACTTATCAGCCCTAAAGATACTTAAACACTCAGCTTCTAACAGTCTTTCAGGAAGAAACTCAACACCCACTGAGAGAAGAAAATGTTGCCTCATCTCCGTCTCAAACGGGTGAGCCATTTGCAGCTTCACTAACCCCCACAGATCAACCCCAGATAATGGACATCGGACTCATCGGAGACTGGACTTACGGACGCCGGAATCAAGATGCCAGAATCACGGACGCCGGACTTACAGACATCGGACTCACGGACCCACGGACGCCGGACTCAGGGACACCGGACCCACAGACGCCGGACACTGGGCTCACAGACACTGGACTCACAGACCCACGGACGCCGGACCCACGGACACCGGACTCACGGACGCCGGACTCACGGACTCAAGGACACCGGCCCCACGGACACCGGACCCACGGACACCGGACCCACGGACACCGGACCCGCAGATCCACAGACACTGGACCCACAGACCCACGGACAGTGGACCCACAGACACTGGACCCACAGACACCGGACCCATGGACACCGGACTCACGGACCCAAGGACACTGGATTCATGGACACCGGACACGGACCCAAGGACACCGGATTCACGGACACCGGATTCACAAACTCACAGACACCGGACTCACGGAGACCTGAGTCATGGACCCACGGACGCCGGACTCACAGACTCACGGACACCAGACTCACGGACCCACGGACACCGTACCTATGGACACTGGACCCACGGACACCGGACTCATGGACCCACGGACACTGTACCTATGGACACCGGACTCACAGACACCATACCCATGGACATCGGACTCACGGATACCAGTCTCAGGGACCCATGGACACTGTACCTATGGACACCTGAGTCACGGACGCTGGAATCATGGACACTGGTCTCACGGATGCCAGACTCACAGACACCGGACTCACGGACCCACGGACACCGTACCTATGGACACCAGAGTCATGGACACCGGACTCACGGACACTGGACTCACGGACTCATGGACACCGTACCTATGGACACAGGACTCACGGACACCGTACCTATGGACACAGGACTCACGGACACACACACAAACAAGCTCTCACAATATTATTAAATTTAAAATTCTGGCATATGCACATCGCTTTGCTGCGACAACCCCAGAACTTTGGGCTGAATACAGGAAGTTGGGACTGGCTGGGTGGGCACCGTGGTCAGCATGGACTGGTTGGGTCCGAGGGCCTGTATCTGTTTTATTTCTCCACGACTCTGTAACTAATTTCCTCTTTCCCCACATTTAGCAATTGTTCCCTCTTATGTCACATGCTTTTGATGCCATTTCGACCACACCATGGGGCTATGGTTACCATTATCAAGTGATGCTTGTGTATGTTCCGACTTACGGACGTCCGTTAAAACAGAACCTGTTCATTACCCGGGACGGCCTGCAGTTCTAAATTCCCCCACAAGAGGGTGTGCCCACCCTGTCATCTCCTCAGAACCGTGTATGGGTCATCGAGTCCTAGAGCAACGCAGCACGGGTATGTTTCACTTTGTGAGTGCCTATACATTACAAATATTTTAATTATGCTGATTTAAAATTTGATTATCAACCAAACAATATTTTATTATTTCAGATACACATGTTGGTGCATTTTTAAGTGCTCGGGTTTTTTTTGACCAAGGGGATATGGGGTTGAAAATCCACGGATCCCTGAAGGCGGCGACACAGGTGGATCAGGTAGTGAGGTGTTCGGCACACTTGCCTTTACAGGCCAAGGCAGTGAGTGCAGGAGTTGGGATGTCATGTTGCAGCTGTACAGAAGAGTGGTCAGGCTGCAATGGATTGTGTACAGGGGACAACAGAGACTGTAGGCGCTGAAATCTGGAGCAAGAAACAATCTGCTGGAGGAACTCAGTGGGTCAGGCAGCGTCCCTGGAGGCAGAGAAATGATCGACGTTTCGGGTGGAGACCCTGCATCAGGACTGAGAGTGGAGGGGAGGAGGGGTGGGTTAAAGAGGGGAGGGGGAGGGGTGAAGCAGGGGCCAGTGGGTGATAGGTGGAGCCAGGTGAGGAGGTAGAGGATGGGTAGATGGAGCTGGGAGGCAGCGGTTGGTGGGTGATGCGGGGGTGGAGAGAGAGAAAAACGGAGATAGAACCAGGTGGGGGAGGGGAGGCTGGATGTAGAGCTTGGAAGGTGATAGGTGGAACCAGGTGGGGGAGGGGGATGAATATGTGACAGGGGCTGGGGGAGGGGGAGTTGGAAAATGGGTGAGAACCTGGATGGATTAGGTATTGAAGAGTGAGAACCTAATGCAGGCAAATGATTTTCCTTTCTCTCTCCTGCTGATCCATCCGCTTCTGGAAGTACGTTCCAGATATCAAACCCGCTGTGGAAAATTACCCCACAGTTCCCCTCTAAACATTTACCTCTCACCTTAAACCTACACCCTATTATTTTTGATACCCCTCTCATGAGGTAGGTTTTGATTATCCACCTTATTTATGCTTCTCATAATTTTATACACTTCTATCAGAAGGATGTGGTAGCAATAGAGAGAAAGTGCACAAGAGGTTCATTAGGGTGTTGCCTGGAACGGAGTGCTGTAGTTATAAGGAAAGTGGGTTTATTCTCACAGAAACATAGGAGGCTGAAGGGTGACCTTATTGTGGTTTATAAAATTGAGGGGCCTAAGTAGGATAGATAGACTGTTTTTCCCAGGGTAGGGGAGTCTAAAACCAGACAGCACAGGTTTAAGGTGAGAGGGGAGAGATTTAAAAGGGATCTGAGGGACAAGTTTTTCCACACAGAGGGTGGTGAGTACATGGAACAAGCTGCTGGCAATGGGTGAGGCAGGTACAGTTACAATATTTAAAAGGCACTTGGACAGGTAAATGGACAGGAAAGGTTTAGTGGGATACGGGCCAAACATGGGCAAATGGGTTTAGCATAAATAGGCATCACGGTTGTCATGGATGAGCTGGGCTGTGAGGGCCATTTCTCTGCTGTATATCTCTATGAGTCTGTGGGACACAACCAGAGTTTTATCACTGAAACAATTTACTATATAAATTTTAACCATAGAACAATACAGCACAATACAGGCCCTTCGGCCCACCATGTTGTGCCGACATTCAAACCACACCTAAGACTATCTAACCCCTTCCTCCCACATATCCCTCTATCTTAAATTCCTCCATATGCTTATCTAACAATCTCTTGAACTTGACCAACGTATCGGCCTCCACCACCACCCCAGGCAGCTCATTCCATGCACCAACCACTCTCTGGGTGAAAAACCTCCTTCTGACGTCTCCCTTGAGCTTCCACCCCATTACCTTAAAGCCATGTCCTCTTGTTTTGAGCATTGGTGCCCTGGGAAAGAGGCGCTGGCTGTCCACTCTATCTATTCCTCTTAATATTTTGTACACCTCTATCATGTCTCCCCTCATCCTCCTTCTCTCCAATGAGTAAAGCCCTAGCTCCTTTAGTCTCTCCTCATAATCCATACTCTCTAATCCAGGCAGCATCCTGGTAAATCTCCTCTGCACCCTTTCCGACGCCTCCACATCCTTCCTATAATGAGGCGACCAGAACTGGACACAGTACTCTAAGTGTGGTCTAACCAGAGTTTTGTAAAGCTGCATCATTACTTCGTGGCTCTTAAACTCGATCCCACGACTTATGAAAACTAACATCCCATAACCTACAAAACATTTTTCCAGAATGAAACCCCTTTATTATTTTAAGGAATACATGGACAATTCCACTAAATCTCCCCTCAGCCTTCTCTGTTCCATTGAAGATGAGCCCAGCCTACCCATCCCTTCATCACAGGTACAGTCATGGACTCACGCAGTACAGGGACAGACCCTACCCATCCCTTCATCACAGGTACAGTCATGGACTCACTCAGTACAGGGACAGACCCCACCCCCATCCCTTCGTCACAGGTACAGTCATGGACTCACTCAGTACAGGGACAGACCCCACCCCCATCCCTTCGTCACAGGTACAGTCATGGACTCAGTACAAGGACAAGGACAGGCCCTTTTGCCCACTGTCGCTGAGCTGACCATCAGTTACCTGTCCACACCGTCCATCTGTCATTGTCCTACCCACATCAATATCACCTGTGGCCTGATTCGTCTCCTCACTATCAACAACACTGCCAATTTTATATCATCTTTAAATGTACTAATCATGCCCCCTACATTTACACTGTCCTGGATGCCCTTTTGTTTTTGATACCCCTCCCATGAGATAAAAATTCTGACTATTTACCCTGTCTGCGTCCCTCATCATCTTATATACTTGGAGTCATAGATTCATGGAGTTATACAGCATGGGAACAAGTCCCTCAGTTCAACCTGTACCAGGTATTGGAATTGGTTTATTATTGTCACTTGTACCGAGGTACAGTGAAAAACTTGTCTTGCAAACTGATCATACAGATCAATTCATTACACAGTGCATTGAGGTAGGTAAAGGTAAAAGCAGTAACAGAATGCAGAGTAAAGTGTCACAGCTACAGAGAAAGTGCAGTGCAGGCAGACAATAAGGTGCAAGGTCAAAAAAGGTTGATTGTGAAGTCAAGAGTCCATCTCTCAGCCCTCAGCCTCCTTCACCCCAGGGAAAACAAGCCCAGCCTGTCCAATCTCTTCCAATAACTGAAGTCCTCCAATCCAGCCAACACCCTGGTGAATCTCTGCACCCTCTCCAGTGCAATCACATCCTTCCTGTAGTGTGGAGACCAGAACTACATGCAGTGCTCCAGCTGTGGTCTAACCAAGGTTTTATGAAGTTGTAACCTGGCATCCTAGCTCTTGCACCACAGAAAGCATCCTATCTGGATGTATCACGGCTTGGTACGGCAACTGTTCTGCCCAAGGCCACAAGAAACTGCCGAGAGTTGTGGACACAGCCCAGCACATCACGGACACCAGCCTCCCCTCCTTGGACTCTGTCTTTACCTCTCGTTGTCTTGGTGAAGCAGCCAGCCTAATCAAAGACCCCACCCACCCGGGTCATTCTCTCTTCTCTCCTCTTCCATCGGGTAGAAGATACAGGTGCCTGAGGGCACGTACCACCAGACTTAAGGACAGCTTCTACCCCACTGTGATAAGACAAGTGAATGGTTCCCTTATACAATGAGATGGACTATGACCTCATGGTCTACCTTGTTGTGACCTTGCACCTTATTGCACTGCACTTTCTCTGTAGTTGTGACACTTTACTCTGTACTGTTATTGTTTTTACCTGTACTATCTCAATGCACTCTGTACTAACTCAATGTAACTGCACTGTGTAATGAATTGACCTGTACGATCGGTTTGCAAGACAAGTTTTTCACTGGACCTCAGTACAAGTGACAGTAATAAATCAATACCAACACCAATACATTTTATGGCATCAACAATGAGGGCCAGCAGCCCATAAACTTCTTTACCACCTTCCCTCCTGTGCTGCCACTTTGAGAGACCTCTGGAGGTACACAAGGGTCCCTGGGACCGACCAGTTACTGTGTGCTGCTAACCTTGTTTGCCTTCCCAAAATGCATCACCGTGCACTTCTGGGGATTATATTACATCTGCCAACACTCAGGCTAACTGTTCATCTGATCTCTCTCACGCTGTAGCTTTAGACAACCTTCCTCACTATCCACAGCACCGCCAACTTTCGTATCATCTGCAAACTGATAATTTGGGATTTTCTTTACCCTTGATGCCAGTGGGAGTTCAGGCCCTCACTTGCCCTCCTAATTATTTTTTCAGTACCCTCATACCCGTTCTATAACCCCTGTTTGTAACTATCCTCTGCCTGAGACGTGGGGCCAGGCCGGTTGGCGGCTCTTCACTGGCTAACCTCAACCCCGCAGTTTTGCTGACCCTCCTTATCACGGACCTACCTATCCCCATCTTCAAAATAGTCAAAAACACTGCAACACCAGTTGTATCCAATTCCAGCAAGACTCGGTCGGTTTATATTCCATGCTGGGCTAAGAAAGTAGGCAGCTCGTTAACCTTGTTCTTCCACCCAGGAGGGTCCGAGACACCCTGGCCTTCTCTATGTCTCTCCTCACCTGTTGCCCCTCCCGAATGCTTGCACTGTCCGCCCTTCAACTCAATCTGTCTGCCGACTGACCAGCCACCCTCTCCCCGCAGCTCCACCGGACAGGAGGTGGCTGTTCTTAGACCAGAGAAAATTCTGAGAGTTCCGGGGGTGGGGGTGGGGGTGGAGGCAGGGGTGGGAGTGGGAGGGGGTGGGATGGGGGGTGAAGGGGGGTGGTGAGGGTGGGGGTGGAGGCAGGGGTGGGGGTGGGGGGGTAGAGGTGGGAGGGGGTGGGGTGGGGGGTGGATGGGGGGTAGCTAAAGCCACCTGTAACGACACATTCAATGGGAGCTTTCGGGGGGAGCGGAGAAACGGTTGGACGGGGGAGAGGGAGAGGTTCAGGAAAGAGCCGCCCCAGAGTCAACCGGCCGAAGAGACGGAAGAATTGTTCCCACAGATGAAGATCGGGTGTGAATAACCTCCCGCCGACGGCCGGTTTCAGCGGCTCCTCTTTTCCCTGCCCCGACACTTCCCCTTCGCTCTCTCCCTCTCCCCATCTTCCCCTTCCCTCCCTCCCCTCCCTCCCTGCTCTCCCCTCCTTTCCCCTCCCTCCCTCCTCTCCCCCCTCCCTCCCCCCTCCCTCCCTCCTCTCCCCCCTCCTCTCCCCCCTCCCTCCCTCCTCTCCCCCTCCCCTTCCCTCCTCTCCCCTCCTCTCCCCCCTCCCTCCCTCCTCTCCCCCTCCCCCTCCTCCTCTCCCCCTCCCTCCCTCCCCTCCTCTCCCCCCTCCCTCCCTCCTCTCCCCCTCCCCCTCCCTCCCTCCTCTCCCCCCTCCCCCCTTCCCTCCTCTCCCCCTCCCCCCTTCCCTCCCTCCTCTCCCCCCTCCCCCCTTCCCTCCTTCTTCCTCCATCCGTCTCCCCATCTTCCCCTTTCCTTCCCTGCTCTCCCCTCCCTCCCTCCTTTCCCCCCTCCCCTCCCTCCCTCCTTTCCCCCCTCCCCTCCCCTCCCTCCTCTCCCCCCATTACCTGTATCTGCTGGTGGCCCGGGGTCCCACTCCCGGCTGACTGTCCTGTGCGTTCTGCCGCCCGGTTCCGCCGGAGTAAAGGCTGTACCTCTGGGAGTAACTCACCCCACCGGCACAGAGCAAGAGGGAGACGAGGTAGAAAGCGGCGGCGAAGTTCGGCATCCCGCTGTCCCCGAACGTCGACCCACGCCCCGGATCACAACTTCCTAGTGGGAGTCACAAACTGTTTAACGCACAAGCGACGCCTCGCCCCGTTCCCAGTGCCCAACCGGGCTGGTCGGGACCTCCCGGGACAGAACGGGTCATAAACCTCCCGGGACAGAACGGGTCATAAACCTCCCGGGACAGAACGGGTCAGAAACCTCCCGGGACAGAGCGGGTCGGGACCTCCCGGGACAGAGCGGGTCGGGACCTTCAACGCGACAAACTCTACCCCGATCTTCGACGAACTTTCATCCAGTCTGGCGTTGAGCTCTCGCCGCTTCCTCCGACCCGCCGCCTCCTCTGTTTCCCTCGATGTCTCCCGCCGCTCTGTTTTTCTCTTTCGCTCACATCTGTTCCTTGTTAAACTCAGCTCCGGAATGTAAGAAAAATATCTGCTGCCAAGTGCGGTTTATTTCAGGAAACCCCCGCCTCCCGCGACTCGGAGCGGCGCCCGACCCAACATTGAGAACCCCTTGCCCACTGACCTCTCGTCAGAACACCCACCCACCCTACAAACACCCACTCCTAAACACACCCACCCATCCCACACACACCCTTAAACACACCTACCGACCTCTACACCCACCCATTCTACACACACACCCTACACACACACCCACCCCTACACACACACCCACCCCTACACACAACCTTAAACACACCTACCGACCCCTACACACCCACCCATCCTACACAAACACCTGCCCCTACACACACCCTACACACACACACCCCTAAACACACCCACCAACCCCTACACACTCACCCATCACCTACTAGATTTGACCAAGAAGATAGATGAGGGCGGGGTGGGTGACATTGTCTACATGGACTTTGACAAGGTCCCACATGGCAGGCTAGTCCCAAAGGTGAGATCACATGGGATCCAGGGCCAGCCAGACAATTGGATGCAGAATTGGTTTGGTGGTAAGGAGTCAGAGGGTGGTGGTGAGGGGTGTCGTTCAGACCTGGTGCGCCGCATGGATCGGGGCTGGGTCCACTGTTGTTTGTCATCTATATTAACAATTTGGATGAGAATGTAGGTGGCACGGTCAGTAAGTTTGTGGATGACACCACAATCGGTGGAGGTGTGGGCAGTCTAAGGTTACAACAGGATCTGGGTCAACTGGGAAAGTGGGCAAAGGATTGACAGATGGAGTGTAATTCAGATAAATGTGATGTGTTGTGTTTTGGTAAGGCAAACCAGGGCAGGACTTACACAGTATATGGTAGGTCCCTGGGACGTATTTAGAACGGAGAGACCTAGAGGTACAGGTACATAGTTCCTTGAAAGTGGGAACCCAAGTTAGACAAACTGTCTAAGTAAGACAAAGTGGTGAAGAAGGCGCTTGGTACGCTTGCCTTCATCAGTCAGGAAACTGAGTACAGGAGTTGGGAAGTCATGTTACAGCTGTATAAGATGCTGGTGAAGCCACATCTGGAGTGTACAGTTCTGGTCGCCCTGCTACAGGAAGGATGTCATTAAACTGGAAGGTGCAGAAAAGCTCCATGAGGATGTTACAGGGACTGGAGGGCTTGAGTTACAAGGAGCACCTGGAGTGAAGGAGGCTGAGGTTCCTTACAGAGGTTTATAAAATTATGAGGGGCGTAGATAAGGTGGGCAATCACAGTCTTTTTCCCAGGGTGGGGGAGTCCAAAACTGGGGGGCAGAGGTTTAGGGTAAGAGGGGAAAGATTTGTAAGGGACCTGAGGGGCAACTTTTTCACACAGAAGGTGGTGAGTCTATGGAACGAGCTGCCAGAGGAAGTGGTTGAGGTGGGTACAATTACAATGTTTAGAAGACGTTTGGACAGGTACAGGGACAGGAAGAGTATAGAGGGATATGGGCAAACGCAGAGAGATGGGACTGACTCAGACGGGCAACTTAGTTGGCACAGAGAAGTTAGGCCAAAGGGCTGGTTTCTCTGCTGTATAATTCTATGACCCACCGACCCCTGCACCCACCCATCCCAACCCCACCCACCAGTAAACCCACCCATCCCAACCCCACCCACTGGTACAACCACCCACCTCAACCCCACCAACCCCTGGACCCACCCATCCCAACCCCACCCACTGGTACACCCACCCACCTCAACTCCACCAACCAGTAAAACCACCCATCCCAACCGCACCCACACAAACACCCCAAGTATCCTACCCCATCCATCCTCATGTCCAACTACCCCTACTCAAAAACCCACCTAGCTCACTCCTACTTTCCTCTACCCCACGTTCACTCACCTCTTCCCTTCTAATCTCAGTGGCAGGAAATTAATGGAAAAAACCTGAGGAACAAGATTAATCTACACATAGAACATAGAACACTACAGCATAGTACAGGTCCTTTGGCCCACGATGTTGTGCTGACACTTTATCCTGCTCTAAGATCTATCTAACCCTTCCCTCCCTCTAGCCCTCCATTTCTCTATTATTCATGTGTCTAAGAGTCTCTTAAATGTCCCCAATGTATCTGCCCCCACAACCTCTGCCGGCAGTGTGTTCCACGCACCCACCACTCTCTATATAAACTCTACCTCTGACGTCACCCTTATATCTTCCACCATTCACCTTAAAATTATGTCACCTTGTGTTAGCCATTGTCACACTGGGAAAAAGTCTCTGACTGTCCACTCAATCTATGCCTCTTATCTAAATGTTTTTCAGAAGCTCCAACACTACCTCTTTCTTAACTTCAACATGTTCCAGCACATTAGCCTGTTCTACGCTGACTTCACATTCATCTTAGTCCCTCTCCCTGGTGAACACTGAAGCAAAGTATTCATTCAGGGCCTCCCCTACCTCCTCTGACTCCAGGCACACGTTTCCTCTTTTATTCCTGAGCAGTCTTACTCTCACTCAAGTCGAGGGTAGGTAAAGCCTTGGTAAACCCTTGTATATGGTGTCTGTGCTGTGCTTAGCCACATATACAAACATGCAGGGAATGGAGGGATATGGGTCATGTGTAGGCAGATGGGATTTAGTTTAATTGAACATCGTGTTCTACATTTGGAAAGACAAGAATAATAAGAAGATAATCAGGATGGCTTTGTTAGGGGAGGATCCTGTCTAATGAATATGACTGAAATTTGCAAAGAGGTAACGAAATGCATTGATGAGGGTAGTATGGTTGATGTCATCTCCTATGTTAGACCTTTGAACATGGGAGACTGGTCCAAAAAGTTGGAGCCCATGCGATCCAAGGCAAGTTGGCAAATTGGATCCAAAATTGGCTTGGTGATCGGTGACAGAGGATGACATAGACAGCTGTACAAGATGTTGGTCAGATCGCACTTGGAATGTTGTGTGCAGTTCTGGTCACCTGGCAGTGGTTAAACTCGAGAGGGAGCAGAAGGTTCACGAGGATGTTACCAGAACTCGAGGGCTTGAGTTAAAAGGAGAGATGAGATAGGCTGGGGCTATTTTTCGCTGGAGCTCAGGAGGCAGAAGTGTATCATGGCCAAATGTAGGCACATGGGACCAGCTCAGGAAGGCACCTTAGTCGGCATGGATGAGATGATCTGAAGGGCCTGTTTCCCTGCTGTATGACTCAACGACTCCTTGTTGGAGAGTTGTTCTTTTGATTGGACCAATGGCATATGACTGGTGCAGGGACTCTCGCTGTTTGTTATCTTTGTCAATAATATGAAGAGAGAACACAACAGCACAGCACAGGAACAGACCCTTCTGCCCACCATGATGCTAATTTAACTCATCCCATCTGCCTCTTTCCCCCCTCACCTTAAATCCATGGCATCTAGAACACAGAGGAACATAGAACAGTACAGCACAGGATCAGGCTTAATTAGTTCAGCATAACACGGCACAACATCCTGTTCCATGCACTGATCCATGCTCTAGATTCATTACCCTTACCCTTAATACTTCTAGCATTAAAATAAACACAGTTCAACCCATCCATCCCATCGTGGCTATTACCTTGCTCCTGCCCATCCTTCCTTACAGACTTACTGGTCATGACATCCACCTTCCTCTCAATCCCTCCACTTTCTGACCTTGTGCTCTGTTCCCATCCTCCTGCCAAACTAGTTTAAACCCTCCCAAGCAGTACTAGCAAACCTCCCCACCAGGTTATTTGTTCCCTTCCAGTTAAGGTGCAACCTGTCCCTCTTATCATGTTGCACCTGCCCTGGAAGTGGTTCCAATGATCCAAGAATCTGAAACCTTGCCCCCTGCACTAGTCCCTCAGCCACACATTCATCTGTTCTATCTTTGTATTCCTGCCCTGACTAGCACAAGGCACCAGGAGTAACCTAGAAATTACTGCCTTTGAGCCTGCTTTTCAGCCTTTTTCCTAACTCCCTATACTCACTGCACAGGACCTCTTCCCCCTTTCTATTTATGTTGTTGGTGCCAATGTGCACCATGACCTTTGGCTGATCGCTCCACTGCCCCCCCACCCCTTGTTCTGCAGCTGCTCCAAGACATTCTTGACCCTGGCACTCAGGAGGCAACACACCATCCTGGTGTTCGTTTTGTGGCCATAAAATCTCCTGTCTGTCCCGAAAACTACTGAGTCTGCTATCACTATTGCTCTGCCTGATTTTACCCTTACCAGTGACCTTTCCTCAGAGCCAGTGCCACTGACCTGGCTGCCACTGCTGTGTCCTGATAGGTCATCCCTCCCAGCAGTATCCAAAGGGGTAGACATTGCTGTGAGGAAAGGCCACAGGGGGATCCTGCACTGTCTGCCAGCTCCCACTACTTTTCCTGGTGATCACCCAACTATCTGCTGCCTGCTCCTCTGGTGTGACCACCTCGCTAAAACTCTTGTCTATGATGCTCTCAAACTCTTGTCAATGATGCTTTCAGCGTCCTGAACAATCCCAAGTACTTCCAGCTCCAGCTTCAGTTCCTTCATGCAGTCAGTCAGGAGCTGCAGCTGGGCACACTTCCTACAAGTGAAGTCATCAGGGACACAGTCAGTCTCCCTGATCTCCCACATCTTGCAGGAGGAGTGTGCTACTGCCCTGCCACCTGAGCTACTCTAATAGGAAGGGATCCATGGATCCATTGTCTGCGTGGATTTGGAATTGACTCACCCACAGAAGGCGGAGGGTGGTAATAGATGAAGCGTATTCTGCCTGGAGGTCAGTGACCAGTGCTCTTTGTGAATTTGTTTTATAACTGACTTGGATGAGGAAGTGGACCGGTGGGTTAGTAGGTCTTCAGATGACACAGGGTAGTGGTGTTGTGGATTGTATAGAAGGTTGTTGGAGGTTACAACAGGATATAGACAGGATGAAGAGTTGGGCAGAGAAGAGGCAGATGGAGTTCAATGTGGAGGAGTGTAAAGTGATACATTTTGGAAGATTGAATTTGAAGGCAGAGTACAAGGTTAATGTCAAGATTCTTAACTGTGTCAAGAAACAGAGGGATCTTGGGCTCCACATCCACAGATCCCTCAAAGTTGCCCCGTAGGTTGATAAGGTGGTTAAGAAGGTGTGTGGAGCGCTGGCCTTCATTAGTCAAGGAATTGAGTTCAAGAGTCGAGAGGTAATGTTGCAGCTCTATAGAACTCTGGTTAGACCACACTTGGAGTATTGTGTTCATTTCTGGTCATCTCATTATAGGAAGGATGTGGAAGCTTTAGAGAGGGTGCAGAGGAGATTTACTAGGATGCTGCCTGGATTAGAGAACATGTCTTATGAGGAAAGGTTGAGTGAGCAAGGGCTTTTCTCTTTGGAGCGACGATGGATGAAAGGCAGCTTGATAGAGGTCACAAGATCATAAGACAAAGGAGCAGAAGTAGGCCATTTGGCCTATTGAGTCTGCTCCAAGGAAAAGGGAAAAAAGAAAAAGAAATGAGAAATGGGGGGGGGGGGGGAGGAAAAAAAACTATTCTAATCCGAATTTCCGGCCTTATCCCCATATCCCTTGATACCCCGACTATTTAGATATCTATCTATCTCTTCCTTAAACGCCCCCAATGATCTGGCCTCCACTGCTGTACCTGGCAAGGAATTCCACAAATTAACCACCCTCTGGCTAAAGAAATTTCTCCTCATATCTGTTTTGAAACTGTACCCTCTAATTCTAAGATTGTGCCCTCTGGTCCTGGACTCACCCACCAAGGAAAACAGCCTAGCCACATCTACTCTGTCCAGTCCTTTCAACACTTTAAATGTCTCTATGAGATCCCCTCTCATTCTTCTGTACTCCAGTGAGTACAGTCCAAGAGCCGACAAACACTCATCACACATAAGCCCTTTCATTCCAGGAATTATCCTTGTAAATCTCCTCTGAACCCTCTCCAACATCAGCACATCCTTCCCAAGATATGGGGCCCAAAACTGTGCACAGTATTCCAAATGAGGCCTCACTAGTGCCCCATAGAGCCTCATCAACACTTCCTTACTTTTATACACTATACCTCTCGAAATGAATGCCAACATAGCATTCGCTTTCTTTACCACCGATCCGACCTGGTGGTTAACCTTTAAGGTATCCTGCACGAGTACCTCCAGATTATAAGGGGCATAGATAGAGTGGACAGCCAGCACCTTTTCCCCAGGGCAGCATTAGCCAATACCAGAGGACATCAGTTTAACATCAGAGGAGGAAAGATTAGGGAGATGTCAGAGGGAGGTTTTTTACACAGAGAGTGGTGGGTGCCTGAAATGCACTGCGGTGGTGTGGTAGAGGCTGATACAATAGGAACATTTAAAAGACTCTTAGATAGGCACATGGAAGTAAGAAAAACAGAGGGCTATCGGCTGTGTAGGAGGGAAGGGTTAGATTGATCATAGAGGAGGTGTTTATATTGGTCGGCACAATATCATGAGCCGAAGGGCTCGTACTGTGCTGAACTGTTCTATGTTCTATGAAGAATAATTCTAAGGAAACCTAGCTTAATGGGTCTAGCTTAATGGGAATCTTGGTCAGCAAGGATCAGTTGGTGCCTGTTTCCGTGCTGTATGACTCTATGACTGACCTAATTGTTCACGATTTTCCAAATATGAGTAATGTTGTTCATAAGAATTTTCTCCAATAATTTCCCCACTACTGATGTAAGACTGATGGGCTTATAGTTTCCTGGGTTGTCCCTGTTGCCCTTGTTAAACAGAGCAATAATACTGGCTATTCTCGGTCCCCTGGGACCTCGCCTGTGGCTGAAGAGGATGCAAAGATCTCTGTCAAGGCCCCAGAAATCTCCTCTTGCCTCCTTTAGTATCCTGGAATAGATTCCCTCAGGTCATAGAGTCATAGAGCACTACAGAACAGAAACAGGCCCTTCAGCCCATCCAGTCCATGCCAATCTGGTCTTCTACCTGGTCCCTGAGCCTGAGTGCGAACAGTTTAAAAAGAATCTTTGACGTTTTCGATCAGGAGCAAGAGGCGAGCGAGGGGAATCAGCCGAGGAAGTCGTGGTACATGTTGGTACCAACGACATAGGTAGGAAGAGGGATTAGGTCCTGAAAAGTGAGTTTAGGGAGCTCGGCAGAAGGCTGAAGAACAAGACCTCAAGGGTAGCAATCTCAGGATTGCAGCCAGCGCCACGTGACAGTGAAGGTAAGAATAAGAGGAGATGGCAGATGAATGCGTGGCTGAGGAGTTAGTGCAGGAGGGGAGGTTTCAGATTTTTGGATCATTGGGATCTCTTCTGGAGAAGGTGGGACGTACAGAGAGGACGGGTTACACCTGAGCCCGAGGGGGACCAATATCCTTGCAGTGTGGTTCGGGAAGGTTTAAACTAGTTTGCGAGGGGGATGGGAACCAGAGGGGTAGGTCAGAGGAAGAGGGGAAAAGTCAGATCTAACATGTAGAGAGCTTTGAAGAAGGAGAAGCAGAGTATAAGGTATAAAAGTAGAAAGGTGGATGGGCTAAAGTGCATTTACTTAAATGCAAGAAGTATCAGGAATAAGGGTGATGAACTGAGAGCTTGGATAAGTACATGGGACTATGACATTGTGGCTCTTGCAGAGACTTGGCTGTCACCAGGGCAGGAATGGATATTGAATATTCCTAGATTTCAGTAGTTTAAAAGGGATAGGGAGGGGGGGACAAGAGGAGGAGTGGTGGCGATACTGCTCAGGGATACTATTGCAGCTGTAGAAAGGGTGGATAATGTAGAAGGATCCTCTCTAGATTCAGTATAGGTGGAAGTTAGGAACAAGAAAGGAGCAGTTACCCTCCTGGGAGTATTCTATAGGCCCCCTGGTAGCAACAGGGATACTGAGGAGCAGATTGGGATCCAGATTTTGGAAAGGTGCAAGAATAACAGGGTTGTCATCATGGGAGACTTCAACTTCCCAAATATTGATTGGCACCTGCTTGGTATCAAAGGTTTAGGTGGGGCAGAGTTTGTTACGTGTGTCCAGGACGGATTCCTGTCACAGTATGTTGACAGGCCAACTAGAGGGAATGCCATATTAGATCTAGTATTAGGTAATGAACCGGGTCAGGTGACAGATCTCTCAGTGGGTGAACATTTGGGTGACAGTGACCACTGCTCCATAACCTTTAGCATTGTCATGGACAGGGATAGGAGCAAAGAGGACAGGAAGATACTTAATTGGGGAAAGGCAAATTACGAGGCTATAAGGCGAGAACTTGAGAGTGTAAATTGGGATGACATTTTTGAAGGGAAATGTACTATGGGGATGTGGTCGATGTTCAGGGATCTCTTGCAGGATGTTAAGGATAAATTTGTCCCGGTGAGGCAGAGAAAGAATGGCAGGGTGAAGGAACAACTAGTTAGGAAGAAGAAGGCAGCATACATAAGGTGTAAGCAGCAAGGATCAGACAGGGCTCATGAGGAATATATGGTGGCAAGGAAGGAATGTAAGAAGGGGCTGAGGAGAGCGAGAAGGGGACATGAAAAGGCTTTGGCGAGTAGGGTTAAGGAAAATCCCAAGGCTTTTTTCACTTATGTGAAAAGCAGAAGGATGACGAGAGTAAAGGTAGAACAATTAGAGACAAAGGTGGGAGGATGTGCCTGGAAGCTGTGGAAGTGGGTGAGGTTCTCAATGAATACTTCTCTTCAGTATTCACCAAGGAGAGGGGCCTTGATGACGCTGAGGACAGTGTTGGTAAGAGTAATGTTCTAGAGCATGTAGATATCAAGAGAGAGGATGTGTTGGAGCTGTTAGAAAATATTAGGACAGATAAGTCCCCGGGGTCTGATGGAATATTCCCCAGGCTGCTCCACAAGGCAAGGGAGGAGATTGCTGAACCGTTGGCTAGGATCTTTGAGTCCTCGTTGTCCACGGGAGTGGTACCAGAGGATTGGAGGGTGGCGAATGTTGTCCTCTTTTTCAAAAAGGGTAGTAGGGATAGTCCAGGGAATTATAGACCAGTGAGCCTTACGTCTGTGGTGGGCAAGCTGTTGGAAAAGATTCTTAGAGATAGGATCTATGAGCATTTAGAGAATCATGGACTGATTAGGGACAGCCAGCATGGCTTTGTGAAGGGAAGATCATGTCTCACCAGCCTGATAGGGTTCTTTGAAGAGGTGACCAGGAAGATTGATGAGGGTAGTGCAGTAGATATGGTCTACATGGATTTTAGTAAGGTGTTTGACAAGGTTCCACATGGTAGGCTTCTTCAGAAGGTCAGAGGGCATGGGATCCAGGGAGACTTGGCAGTGTGGATTCAAAATTGGCTTGCCTGTAGAAAGCAGAGGGCTGTGGTGGAGGGAGTGCATTCAGATTGGAGGGCTGTGACTGGCGGTGTCCCACAAGGATCAGTTCTGGGACCTCTACTTTTCGTGATATTTATTAATGACTCGGATGAGGGGGTAGAAGGGTGGGTTGGCAAGTTTGCAGACGACACGAAGGTTGGTGATGTTGTGGATAGTGTGGAGGATTATAGAATATTGCAGAGGGATATTGATAGGATGCAGAGCTGGGCTAAGGTATGACAGATGGAGTTCAATCCGAAGAAGTGTGAGGTGGTACACTTTGGAGTTAAGGTTAATGGCAGGATTCTGGGTAGTGTGGCGGAGCAGAGGGATCTGGGGGTTCATATCCACATATCACTGAAAGGTGGATAGGGTAGTTAAGAAAGCTTATGGGATGTTAGCTCTCATAAGTCGTGGGATCGAGTTTATGAGCCGCGAGGTAATGATGCAGCTCCACAAGACTCTGGTTAGACCACACTTGGAGTACTGTGTCCAGTTCTGGTCACCTCATTATAGGAAGGATGTGGAAACATTGGAAATGGTGCAGAGGAGATTTACCAGGATGCTGCCCAGTTTGGAGAGTATGAATTATGAGGCGAGACTAAGGGAGCTAGGACTTTACTCTTTGGAGAGAAGGAGGATAAAGGGAGACATGATAGAGGTGTACAAAATATTAAGAGGAATAGATAGAGTAGACAGCCAGCGCCTCTTTCCCAGGGCACCAATGATCAAAACAAGAGGGAGTGGCTTTAAGGTAATGGGTGGGAAGTTCAAGGGAGACGTCAGAGGGAGGTTTTTCACCCAGAGAGTGGTTGGGGCATGGAATGCGCTGCCTGGGGTGGTGGTGGAGGCTGATACGTTGGTCAAATTCAAGAGATTGTTAGATAAGCATATGGAGGAATTTAAAATAGAAGGATATGTGGGAGGAAGGGGTTAGATAGTCTTAGGCATAGTTTAAATGTTGGCACAACATGGTGGGCTGAAGGGCCTGTATTGTGCTGTATTGTTCTATGGTTCTATGGTTCTATGAAGGCCATTGTGCCAAAAGCTCTCTTTATGACACTGTCTATCTGTGATGCCACTTTCAAGGAACTATGGATCTGTATTCCCGTGTCCCTTTGTTCTACCGCACACCTCAGAGCCCTACCATTCACTGTGTAAGTCCTACCCTGGTTTGTCCTCCCAAAGTTCATCACCTCACACGTGTCTGTATTAAATTCCATCTGCCATTTTTCAGCCCATTTTCCCAGCTGGTGAAGATCACACTGCAAGCTTTGATAGCCTTCCTCGCAGTCCACTACGCCCCCAATCTTGGTGCCATCTGCACATTTGCTGATCCCATTTACCACGTTATCTTCTGAATCATTAATATTGATGATAAGGTCCTGGGGACTGATCTCCCTTCTTGACATTGACATGCCTTAGAATGTCAACATACTTCCATATCCTCTTCGGCGAACACTGATGCAAAGTACTTGTGGACCTCAACCACTTCCTCTGGCTTAGGGCATAAATTCCTCCCTCGTCCTTGAATGGACCCACCTTTTTCTAGCTCACCTCTTTCTCCTAATGTATATAGGATATTTACCAGGCAAGTTCTTTTGCAGAGAGTGGTAGGTCTCCCTACCATCCACCATCCACCCTGACAGCCACCAACGCAGCTGAACCTGTGATCACAGTGGAGGATGGAAGATCAGTCTTCCAGAGAGTGAGCACAAGGAAAGCACCTGGCCCAGATGGTGTCCCGGGCTGCATGCTCAGATCTTGTGCTGATCAGCTGGCAGAAGTATTTGTGGACATATTCAACCTCTCCCTGCTTCAATCTCAGGTTCCCTCCTGTTTTAAGAAGACCACTATCATTCTGGTACCAAAGAAAAGCAAGGTAACTTGCCTCAATGACTACCGACCAGTGGCTCTGACATCCACCATCAGAAGTGCTTTGAGAGGCTGGTCGTGGCACACATCAACTCCAGCCTCCCAGACAACCTGGACCCATTGCAATTCGCCTATCACCGAAACAGGTCTACAGTGGATGCCATCTTCCTGGCCCTACACTCAGCTCTGGAGCATCTGGACAGTAAGGACACTTACGTTAGACTATTGTTTATTGACTACAGCTCTGCCTTCAATACAATAATTCCAAGCAAGCTTGTCATCAAACTCCGAGACCTAGGACTTAACACCTCCCTCTGTAACTGGATCCTTGACTTTCTAACAAACAGACCGCAATCAGTGAGGATAGGCAGCAATACCTCCGGCACAATTATTCTCAACACTGGTGCCCCACAAGGCTGCGTCCTCAGCCCTCTACCCTACTCCCTATACACTCACAACTGTGTGGCCAGATTCTGCTCTATCTACAAGTTTGCAGGTGATACCACCATTGTATGCCCTATCTCAAACAGCAATGAGTCGGAGCACAGGAAGGAGATAGAGAGCTTAGTGGAATGGTGTGATGACAACAACCTTTCCCTCAATATCAACAAAACTAAAGAGCTGGTCATTGACTTCAGGAAAGGGGCGGTGTACATGCACCTGTCTACATCAATGGTGCTGAGGTCGAGAGGGTTGAGAGCTTCAAGTTCCTTGGAATGAACATCACCAACAGCCTGTCCTGGTCAAATCACGTAGATGCCACAGCCAAGAAAGCTCACCAGCGCCTCTACTTCCTCAGGAGGCTAAAGAAATTTAGTTTGTCCCCTTTGACTCTCACCAACTTTTACCGATACACCATAGAAAGCATCCTATCTGGATGTATCACGGCTTGGTACGGCAACTGCTCTGCCCAAGACGGTAAGAAGCTGCAGAGAGTTGTGGACACAGCCCAGTGCATCACGGACACCAGCCTCCCCTCCTTGGACTCTGTCTTTACCTCTCGTTGTCTTGGTGTAGCAGCCAGCATAATCAAAGACCCCACCCACCTAGGTGATTCTCTCTTCTCTCCTCTTCCATCGGGTAGGAGATACAGGAGCCTGAGGGCACGTACCACCAGACTTCAGGACAGCTTCTACCCCACTGTGATATGACTATTGAATGGTTCCCTTATACAATGAGATGGACTGTGACCTCACGATCTACCTTGTTGTGACCTTGCACCTTATTGCACTGCACTTTCTCTGTAGCTGCGACACCTTACTCTGTACTGTTACTGTTTTTACCTGTACTACCTCAATGCACTCTGTACTGACCCATTACTGTGTAATGAATTGACCTGTACGATCAGTTTGTAAGACAAGTTTTTCACTGTACCTCGGTACAAGTGACAATAATAAACCAATACCGATACCAAAGGTGCCTGGAACGCTCTGCCAGCAGATGTGATAGAACCAGATAAGACAGAAATGTTTAAAAGGCATTTAGACAGACAATGCTGTGGTCTGAGGTTCCCACTTGCTTCAAAAGGTCATCCTTGTAAATTTTCTCTGCATTCTTTGAAGCTTAGTGATATCTTTCCTACGGGTGCCTAAGAAGAGCAGGGTGAGCTGCCTCAACAACTATCGCCCGGTAGCACTCACATCTACTGTGATGAAGTGCTTCGAGAGGTTAGTCATGGCTAGAATTAACTCCTGCTGGAACTGCTGCAATTTGCCTACCACTACAACAGGTCTACAGCGGATGCAATCTCACTGGTTCTCCCCTCGTCTTTGGAGCACATAGACAACAGCAAAACATCCGTCAAGCTGCTGTCCATCTATTACAGCTCGGCGTTCAACACTATCATTCCCTCAGTACTAATCAACAAGCTTCAAAACCTGGGCCTCTGTACCTCCCTCTGAAACTGGATCCTCAACTTCCTTATCAAGAGACCACAGTCAGTGCGGATCGGGAGTAATATCTCCTCACTGACAATTAACACAGGTGCACCTCAAGGATGCGTGCATAGCCCACTGCTCTACTCTCTCTACACTCATCACTGTGTGGCTCAGCACAGTTCAAGCGCCATCTATAAATTTACCAATGACACCACTGTGGTTGGTGGAATCTCAGATGGCGATGAGGAGGTGTACAGGTGTGAGATAGATCGGCTGGTTGAGTGGTGTCGCAACAAGAACCTCGCACTCAACATCGGCAAGACCAAGGAACTGATTGTGGACTTCAGGAAGGGGAAATCGGGAGAACACACACCAGTCCTCATTGAGGGGTCAGCAGTGGAGAGGGTGAGCAGATTCAAGTTCCTGGGTGTCAACATCTCAGAGGATCTATCCTGGACCCAACACACTGATGCAATTACAAAGAAGGCACGCCAGCGGCTCTACTTCATTAGGAGTTTGAGGAGATTCGGTACGTCACCAAAGACTCTTACAAGTTTCTACAGGTGTACGGTGGAGAGCATTCTGACTGGTTGCATCACCGCTTGGTATGGAGGCTCCAATGTGCAGGATCAAAAGAGGCTGCAGAGGGTTGTAGACTCAGCCAGCTCCATCACGGGCACAACCCTCCCCACCATCGAGGACATCTTCAAGAGGGCGGCATCCATCACCAAGGACCCTCACCATCCGGGACATGCCCTCTTCACATTACTACCATCAGGAAGGAGGTACAGGAGCCTGAAGACCAACACTCAACATTTTAGGAACAGCTTCTTTCTCTCTGCCATCAGATTTCTGAACAGTCCATGAACTCATGAACACTACTTTGTTATTGGTCTTTTGGACTATTTATTTATTTTGTAACTGACAGTAATTTTTATGTCTTGCACTGTACTGCTGCTGCAAAACAACAAATGTCATGACATATGTCAGTGATAATAAACCTGATTCTGATTCTGAAATGTCTGGGCCCTGTCTCGAAGTCTGTGGAAATGCTAATAATCACAACCATTAAAAGCCATTGAACGGGTGCTTGAAGCGGCAGTCAAAGACAGAGCTACTACAATGAAATCCTGCTGTGTGTCTGAACTTACTTGTTTACCCACCGCTTTTCATGTCAACATACAGCAAGCTCATTTCAACTACATGGGAAGGTTTGAAGTTTTCCCACATGTAACGTAACCCCATTGTGTCCAGCTCCCTGCTCAGTGTCCAGTGTCTGATATCTCTAGCACATCAGCTGGGATGGCCAACTCCCACTGCTCTCCCTCTCACAGGTCAGTCAGACAAGCTGCATGCACTTCTCCAGTTGGCTCAAGACCCCATTACCATGGGAACACACCCTTTGCCTCATGTTGCCTTCCCTTCATTGAATAAACCCATCACTCCTGTCATGTCATGTCCAGCAGGGTTACTAATGTATGAAGAAATGATTCAAAAAACAGCCACCTTCTCAGCACAGGGATGAGCAGATCAAGCAATTCAAAACAGATGTCAGCTGTGGAACCCAAACACCACATGTTCAGTAGCTGAAAAAAGAACTGGACATGAATCAGTTCTTCAACAGCAGTTAGACAGCACGCCAATAGAGATAGGAATGGAACAGAAACAGCTCAAAAGGTCTGGACATACAGCTTCTGTCTCTTACCAATATAACTCTGTCAATATATTGTTGGGGCCCTGGCAGAGATTGTTGTAAATTCGTTAGCCATGGGAGAGGTACCAGAAACCTGGAGGGTGGCTAATGTTGATCCTTTATTTAAGAAGGGCTACAAGGACAAGACAGGGAACTACAGGCCAGTGATCCTGTCATCAGTCCAGCTGAAGGGTCTCAACCTGAAACCTTGACTGTCCATTTCACTCCACAGATGCTGCGTGACCCACTGAGTTCCTCCAGCAGCTTGTTTTTGCTCCACATTCCAGCATCTGCAGTCTCGTATGTCTCTCGTAACCCTAACCCTAACATCAGTGGTGGGAAAGCTACTGGAGTGGATTCTGAGAGACAGGATCTACCCGTATTTGTAAAGGCAAGGACTGATTAGGGACTGTCAGCATGGCTTTTTGCATGGGAAATTGTGTCTCATGAAATTGATTGAGATTTTTGAAGAGCTGACCAAGACCATTGATAGGACAAGGTGGTAGACATTGTCTACATGGACTTCAGCAAAGGCTTTCACAATGTCTTGCATGGTAGACTGTTCTAGAAGGTTAGAACACATGGGATCCAGGGTGAGCTAGCCAATTGGAAACAAAATTGGCTTGGTGGTATGAATCAGAGGGTGTGGTGGAGGAGTATTGTTCAGCTTGGACGCCTGTGACTGGGGATTGGTCGGCATGGACAAGCTAGGCTGAAAGGCCTGTTTCTGTGCTGTATGACTCTATTTAACTTAGACAAGTGCAAAGTGAAGCAGCTTGGGAAGTTGAACTAAGACAGGACACACAATGTGAATGGTAGGGCCCTGGGGAGTGCTGTAGAACAGAGAAACCTTGAGAGACAAGTGCATGGGTCCCTGAAAATGACAAGACAGGTAAACAGGGTGGTAAAGAGGTGTATGGCACACCTGCCTTCATCAGATAGGGCAGTGAGTATAAGAGGACATCATGTTACAGTTGTACAAAATGGTTAAGCCACACGTGGAGCACTGTGTGCAGTTCTGGTCACCACACTATAAGAAGGATGTGATTAAGCTAAAGAGAGAGTGCAGAAAAAAGACTCACAAGGATGTTGTCTCGATCAGAGGGCTTGAGTTATATGGAGAGTCTGGATAGGCTGTGGCTTTTATCCCTGGAGAGAAGGAGGCCAAGAGGTGAAATGATAGAGTTACATAAAATTATCAGAGGCATAGATAGGGTAGATAGTGTCTGTTTCCCAATGTAGGGAAAGTAGAGGGCATAGGTTTGAGGTGAGAGGGGAGATTTAAAGGGGATCTGAGGGGTAAATGTTTCACACACACAGTAGTTGGTGTCTGGAACAAGCCGCCAGAGGAGATGGTGGAGGCAGGAACAGGAACAACATTTAAGAGGCATCTGGATGGGGCTGGGAGCTGACAGGCAGGTGACAAAGGGCTGAAGATGATGGAATCTGGTAGGAGGGGAAGGTGGATCACGGAGTCATGGGGAGGGGCGGGGTGGGGGGGGGGAGGGGAGGGGAGCGCGGGAGGAGTGTGTGGGTGATGAGCAGATAGAGGGGGTGGGGGAGGGGAAAGAGATATGGTGATGGAGCCAGAGGATCAGGAGGAGAGGGAAACGGGACAGAGGGGGATCAGGTACCGGAAGTTTGGGAATTCGATGTTGGTGCAGCCAGGTTGGAGACTGCCCAGGGGGAATATGAGGTCTGTTCCTCTAATCTGTGTCTGGCCCTGACCCGGCAGTGGAGGAGGCCATGGAATGCCATGTCGGTGTAATGAGAAGTCGAAATGAAGTGAGTGTCCACCGGGAGATCCTGGCTGTTGCAGCAGACGGGGCGAAGGTGCTCGACAAAGCGGTCGGTCTCACAGATGTAGAGGGGGCCACAGTGGGAGCACCGAATGAAATAAGTAACACCGTGGTGTTAGTGCCCATCTCCCACACACTCCTCCCGCGCTCCCCTCCCCACCTCCCTCCCTCCACTCCAGGCTCCACCTTCCTCTCCTATCAGATCCCATCGTCTTCATTTCCACCTTTCACCTGGTGCCTGCAGTGTGTACCATTTATGAAGCTCTCACACCCACAACCTCTTTCAGCGAGAAGGACAAGGGTAACAGGTGCTTGGGAGCACCACCACCTGCAGGTTCTTCTCACTGATCCTTCATTGTCAATGAGTTTAAATCCTTGAACTCCCACCCCTTCACCAGAAGGACTGCAGTGGGTCAAGGTGGCAGGCCACACCCACCCTCTCCAGGGACAGTCAGGGATGGACAGTAAATGCTGGCCTTTCCAGTGACACCCAGATCTTAGAAAAGCAGAAGAAAATTATGCCTCATAGCTCCAGAAACCCGGGTTTGATTCTGACCTCAGGTCCTGTCTGTGTGGAGTTTGCACATTCTCCCTGTGACTGTGAGTTTCCCCGAGTGTTCCAGTTTCCTCCCACATGCTCAGGTTAACTGGCTGCTGTAAATCACCTTTGTGTGGATGAGGGGCAAAAGAATCAAAGGAAAGTTCTTGGGCATGTGAGAGAGGATAAGTTGCAGGGGTGCAGGGGAACAGGGGGTGGGGGAATGGGCCTGAGGTTACTCTCCTGGGAGCTACATGGGCCCAATGGGTGAATGTCCTTCTGTGTCTCAACAAGTGAAGGTTAAACTGTGAGGGGGTGCTGCCTGAGATTTAGAATGAAGTTTGCATGATACGAAGGGGAAGTGTCAGGGAATGGGTAGAAACTATTTCTGCCGGCCAGGGGGTCGGGGACTAGAGCCAGTCTAAGTGTTAGAGCCAGAGTTTCAGGAATGACAGGGAACATGGCGGGGCAGCTCTCTCCGAGAAACAGCAAGCAATCCCAGGTCAGCTGTTCACCCTAAACCTCAGGCTGAGATTTTTGTTAACCAAAGATACCACGGAGAGTGGAGATCCAGTGAAGATAAATCACGGATCAATCACGGATCTACAGAGGACTTCCCTTCCTCCATCTAACTACACCTGGAACACAGCTCCATTCTGGTCAGACCTAAGCAGAGGGACATGGAATTCAGGGTCTGCAATCCGTCTCTTGCCATGTTTCTGCCTCTTCAGGACTGAGGGAGCTGCTTTACTCTGAGCCCACTTGCCTTTTTTGGTTCCATATTTGAGATATTCCTGGGGATTGGATGAGATTCCTACATTTACACTGACATCATTGACTGTAGTCACGGTGACCTGGGCTCAGAGCCAAGCCCCCAGCCAGGGGCTCTGCCTGAGTTCAGCACAAGGCGACTCTCAGTAAGAACATTTCCAGCCTATAAACAGCTGCTGGGCAGGAAGCCAAAACAGGCTTAAACTTAACCCCCGAACTGCTGGAATTTGCTCAGAAAGGCTACGGACCAAGTGCTGGTGAATGGGATTAATGCAGAAGAGTAGTTGGTGGTCAGCATAGACACAACGGGCCAAAGGGCCTGTTTCTGTCGGTAGTTCCCACCACTCGTCCCACCCCACCCACATCACCCACCACCCCCTTCCCACCCCACCCACATCTCCCACCACCCCGTCCCACCCCACCCACATCTCCCACCACCCCGTCCCACCCCACCCACATCACCCACCACCCCCTTCCCACCCCACCCACATCTCCCACCACCCCGTCCCACCCCACCCACATCTCCCACCACCCCGTCCCACCCCACCCATGTCACCCACCACCTGCCCCGGCACCCTATTACACTCTCCCTCTCCATCACTTCCCCACCCTCATAATTACTCCAATCCTCCCTCCATCACTTTACTCCCAAACTCCCCACCCTGTCACCTAAATTCCCATCCCCCACCCACTCCCCACCCTGTCACCCACAGTCCTACACCCCACCCACTCCCCACCCACTCCCCACCATCACCCACAGTCCCACCCCCCCACCCACTCCCCACCGTCACCCATATTCGTCCCTCACCCTCGTGGTCACTCCTTCTGCTCCCACCAGGACTGTCCTATCCATCACTCCCTCCGCATCCTTTCCCACAACCCCTCCCCGTCCTGTATCCCACAGCACCATCCCGAATCTCCTCCTAAATCCTGCCACCTCCCTCCTGCTGCTCTCCCCAGTACCCCCACACCCGTTCACCCATTACCTTATCACCTGTCCCCAAATTTTCCCAACCCCTGGGCCCTGCCCCCCCTCTCTGATTGGCCCATTACAACCATCCTCACTCATTTTCATCAGCACCCAAGCTCTTCCTGACAGACCATCCCCTCCACTCATATCCCACGGACCCTGATTCTTGCACCATCCAGGTCAGACTGAGATAAGAAAGGGTCAGAACAAAGGAGCTGTCAGGGAATGCAAACAGGTTGTAAATTTTCAGTCCTGTGAAGGAGAGGAAGTCAGATTACAGGATGGCCACTGTGGGAGGAACTAGGCTTAGATCGAGGTGAAGCAGTGTGCCCCAGGGAGGGACTGCTCTAATTATCCAGGAATAGTAAGGGGCTGCCTGAATGGGGAAATGTTAGAGCGTGTGAATGGAGGGCGGAACTAGTTCACACTGTGAGCTGAGAGGCTGTGGGGTCCACCTTGACGTTAGTGATGGAGCCAGAAACAATGTTGGCCCTGCGGCTGAGAGAGCAGAGGTGGTGAAGGAGAAGGAACAGGGGAATGGGATCAGGGCTGGAGTGTGGGGACGGGAATGGGATCAGGGCTGGAGTGGGGATGGGAATGGAGCGGGTCTGGAGTGTGGGGACGGGAATGGGATCAGGACTGGTGGGGATGGGAATGGGGGAATGGGAGCGGGTCTGGAGTGGGGACGGGAATGGGAGCAGGGCCGGAGTGTGGGGACGGGAATGGGATCAGGGCTGGAGTGTGGGGACGGGAATGGAGCGGGTCTGGAGTGTGGGGACGGGAATGGGAGCGGGTCTGGAGTGTGGGGATGGGAATGGGATCAGGGCTGGAGTGGGGACGGGAATGGAGCAGGGCTGGAGTGTGGGGACGGGAATGGGATCAGGGCTGGAGTGTGGGGACGGGAATGGGAGCAGGTCTGGAGTGTGGGGACGGGAATGGGATCAGGGCTGGAGTGTGGGGACGGGAATGGGAGCAGGTCTGGAGTGTGGGGACGGGAATGGGAGCGGGTATGGAGTGTGGGGACGGGAATGGGAGTGGGTCTGGAGTGTGGGGACGGGAATGGGAGCGGGTATGGAGTGTGGGGACGGGAATGGGAGTGGGTCTGGAGTGTGGGGACGGGAATGGGATCAGGGCTGGAGTGCGGGGATGGGAATGGGAGCGGGTATGGAGTGTGGGGACGGGAATGGGAGTGGGTCTGGAGTGTGGGGACGGGAATGGGAGCGGGTCTGGAGTGTGGGAGATTTCCTCCTTCAGAAGCTGCTGACTGCTCAGGATCTCTGTAACACAGAGCCATTAGTGAAAAGTTTACAGCCCGAGGTCAGACCCTGAATGTTTAAAGTTTCTGCTAACTGACCAAAAACAGATCTCTAACGAATTGTTTGTCAGTGTGGTAATGTAGCAATAAGTCAGCTACAGGCAACACATTGCTTTCAGGGAATGGTATGTAATTGATGAAGGTAGCTTGCTGTTTCCATTACACACTCATGTCTTGCACTTAGTGAGCACAGTTATCTAACCTCTGCTTTGCCCCAGGGGCTGGGGAGGGGGTGGGGAGGGGTGGTGGACACAGGGATTGTAACACAGTCCTGTTCTATACACAGGATGCTGCATAGTTTCCAGATACAGGAAGAGCGTAAGAGTGGATGATGAAGAGCAGCTCTGAGAGGGAGAGAGAGGGGGAGGAAAAGAGAGGGACTGAGGGAGAGGGAGGGAGGGAGAAGGGGAGGGGTGGAGAGAGAGTAGGAGAGAGAAAGGAGATAGAGGAGGGCAGAAAGAGGAAGGGGAGGGAGAGAGAGGGAAATGGAGGGAGGGAGAGAGAGGGAGGGAGGGAGGGGGAGAGAGGGAGGGAGGGAGGGAGAGAGAGGGAAGGAGGGAGGGGGAGCGAGAGGAAGGGAGAGGGCAGGGAGGGAGGGAGAGAGAGAGAAGGAGAAAGGGGGAAATGGAAGGAGATCAAGGAAGAGAGAAGCAGAATCAGGTTTATTATCACTGACGTATGATGTGAAATTTGTTGTTTTGCAGCAGTAGGTACCGTGCAGACATAAAACTACTATAGGTTACAAAAATAAGTAAATAGTGCAAAAGGGGAATAACGAGGTAGTGTTCATGGGTTCATGGACCATTCAGAAGTCTGATGGCGGAGGGGAAGAAGCTGTTCCTGAAATGTTGATTGTGGGTCTTTAGTCAGGGGGAGAGGGGGAGAAAGTGCTTCAGCTGGAAAGAAAGAATTGGAGAGACAGGAAGGGAAAGAGAGGAACAAAATGAGAGTGGAAGGATGGGGTGAAGAGAGTGGATAAGAGAGTCGGCCACAGGGAGAGAGGGAGAGTGAAGAAGAGAAAGAACAAGAAAGAGGAGCAGGAGTGGTCCACTCGAGCTTGTGCTGCTGTTCAATCAGACCACGGCTGTACCTGGTTCCCTGAAAGTGGTGTCACAGGTAGACAGGGTGGTGAAAAAGGCTTCTAGCACACTGGCCTTTATCAGTCAGGGCACTGAGTATAGAAGTTGGGATGTTATGTTGCAGTTGTACAAGATGCTGGTGAGGCCACATTTGGAATATTCTGTTCGGTTTTGGTCACCAAACTGTAGGAAAGATGTCATTAAGCTGGAAAAAGTGCAGAGGAGATTTACGAGGATGCTGCTGGGACTTGAGGGACTTAATTATGGAGAGAGGTTGAGCAGGTTGGGACTTTTTTCATTGGTATTGGAATTGGTTTACTATTGTCACTTGTACCGAAGTACAGTGAAAAACTTGTCTTGCATACCGATCATACAGATCAATTCATTACACAGTGCTGTTACATTGAGTTAGTACAGAGTGCATTGAGTTAGTACAGGTAAAAACAGAATGCAGAGTAAAGTGTTACAGCTACAGAGGAAGTGCAGTGCAGGTAGACAATAAGGTGCAAGGCCACAACAAGGTAGATTGTGAGGTCAAGAGTTCATCTGATTGTATCAGGGTCAATAGTCTTTTCACAGTGGTATAGAAGGTGTCCTTGAGCCTGGTGGTATGTGCCCTCAGGTTCCTGTATCTTCTGCTTGATGGGAGAGGAGACAAGAGAGAATGACCTGGGTGGGTGGGGTCTTTGATTATGCTGGCTGCTTCACCAAGACAGCAAAAGGTAAAGACCATGGAGGGGAGGCTGGTGTCCGTGACGCATTGGGCTGTGTCCACAACTCTCTGCAGTTCCTTGCAGTCCTAGGTAGAGCAGTTGCCGTACCAAGATGTGGTGCATCCAGATAGGATGCTTTCTATCGTGCATCGATAAAAGTTGGTGAGTGTCAAAGGGGACATACTGAATTTCTTTAGCCTCCTGAGGAAGTAGAGGCACTGATGAGCTTTCTTGGCCGTGGCATCTATGTGATTTGACCAGGACAGGCTGTTGGTGATGTTCACTCCCAGGAACTTGAAGCTGTCAACCCTCTCGACCTCAGCACCATTGATGTGGACAGGTGCAAGTACACCACCCCCTTTCCTGAAGTCAATGACCAGCTCTTTTGTTTTGTTGACATTGAGGGAAAGGTTGCTGTCATGACACCATTCCACTAAGCTCTCTATCTCCTTCCTGTACTCTGACTCATCATTATTTGAGATATGGTCCACTCTGGTGGTATCATCTGCAAACTTGTAGATGGAGTTAGAGCAGAATCTGGCCACACAGTCATTAGTATATAGGGAGTAGAGTAGAGGGCTGAGGACGCAGCCTTGTGGTGCATCAGTGTTGAGAATAATCATGCCGGAGGAATTGCTGCCTATCCTCACTGATTGTGGTCTGTTGGTCAGCGAGTCAAGGATCCAGTTGCAGAGGGAGGTGTTGAGTCCTAGGTCTCAGAGTTTGGTGATGAGTTTGCTTGGAATTATAGTATTGAAAGCAGAGCTGTAGTCAATAAGTTCATCTGTGGGGTGATCTTATAGAGGTGTATAAAATCATGAGGGGCATGGATAGGGTGAATGCACTCAGTCTTTTTCCCAATGTTGGGGAATCAAGAACTAGAGGGCACAGGTTTAGGGTGAGAGGGGAGAGATTTAGTAGGAACCTGAGGGGCAACTTTTTCACCAGAGGGTGGTCAGTATATAGAATGAGCTCCCAGAGGAAGTGGTTGAGGCAGGTACAATAACAACATTTAAAAGATGAAAAACACGATGATGCTGGAGGAACTCAGCAGGCCAGGCAGCATCCGTGGAGAAAAGCAGGCTGTCAACATTTCCGGTCAGGACCCTTCTTCAGGACTGAAGATAGGAAAAGGGGAAGCCCGATATATAGGAGGGAAAAGCAGAGCAGTGATAGGTGGACAAAAGAGAGGAGGCGGGGTGGGCAGAAGGTGGTGATAGGTAAATGCAGGTGAGAGACAGTGATAGGCAGGTGCGGGGGAGGAGGGGAGAGCAGATCCACCGGGGGATGGGTCAAAGGTAAGGAGAGAGAGGAAAAAAAGGTAGAAAAAAGGGGCCGGGAAAGGGAAGAAGAGAAGCTGGGTAGGAGGATGGTTGTGGGGAAGTGGGGTGGGGATTACCTACAGTGGGAGAATGCAATATTCGTGCCATCCTAAAGTCTGAGAATTACACAAAGACATTTGGACAGGTACATGGGTTGGAAAGGTTTAGAGGATATGATGGGAATCTTGGTTGGCACGGACCATTTGGGCTGAGGGGTCTGTTTTCGTGCTGTGTGACTCTGATTCTCCTTATACCTAATCTCTCTAATCCAGACAGCTTCATTGTGAACCTCTTCTGTATCCTTTCCAAAGCTTCCACATCCTTCCTGTAATGGGGTGACCAGAACAGCACACAATACTCCAGATGTGGCCTAACCAAAGCTTTATACAGCTGCAACATGACTTGCAAACTTTTATACTCAGCGCCTCAACCGATGAAAACAAGCCTGCCATACGCCCTCTTTACCACCCTATCTACTTGTGTTGCCTCTTTCAGGGAGCTATCGACTAGTACCCCAAGTTCCCTCAGTGCATCAATGTGCTGAGGGAGGTGTGGAAGCAGATATGGTCCACACCATATCAATGGTCCTGCCATCTACTATACTCTCTCCACTTATATTTGACCTCCCTAAGTGCAACACTCACACGTCTGGATTAAACTCCATCTCCCATTTCTCTGCCCATATTTCTAACTAGTCTATATCCTGCTGTGACCTTTGACAGCCTTCCTCACTATCCACAATTCTGCCAACTTTTGTGTCATTTGCAAACATACTAATCAGCTCACCTACAATTTCATCCAGATCGTTAACATATGTCACAAACATGGAGGTCCCAGCACCGATCCCTGTGGAACTGATTGGGGTAGAAGGTTGGAAACAGAGAGAATGCATAAATGGATCTTACTTCTGGTTGACAAAGTGTACCAAGTGATGTGTCACAGGGATTGGAGCTAGGGCCTCAAGAAATTAAATACATAGAACAGAGAATAGTCCAGCACAGGAACAGGCCCTTCAGCCCACAATGTCAGCATCGAACATGATGCCAAACTAAACTAAATCTCTTCTGCTTGTATGTGATCCATATCCCTCCAATACTTGCATATTCATGTGTCTATCTAACAGCCTCTTAAACACCACTATCATATCTGCTTCCACACCTCCCTGGCAGCCTGTTCCAGGCACCCACCACTCTCTGTATAAACGACTTGGATAAAGGCACCTAAGGTACAGTTACTAAATGTGCCAATGATGTGAAGATAGATAGGAAAGCAAGCTCTGAAGAAGATACAAAGAGCTACAGAGGGATACAGACGGGTTTGGTAAGTGGGCCAAAACCTGACAAAATATAATGTGAGAAAATGTGTTGTCCAATTTTGAAGGAGTAATAATAATATCTCAGTGTTGTGAGACTGCAGTGCTCTGAGAGGCAGAGGTATCTAGGTGTCGTTATAGTCAGAGTCAGTAACTGGCCCTTCAGCCTCTCAGTCCATGTCGACCACCAAGCAACCATCTGTCTTGGTCCATAGCCTCCTACGCCTTGGCTATTCAAGTGCTCATCCAGATATTTCTTAAATGTTATGAGAGTCTCAACTTCCACCTCTCCCTCAGGCAGTACGTTCCTGATTCTAACCACCCTCCAGTCAAAATTTCTTCCTCAGATTCCCACTAAACCTTTTACAACCTACCATAAATCTACACTTTCCAGTGTAGTTATCTCTGTATGGAGAAATGTTTCCTTCTATGAACCTGATCTTTTCCACTCATAATATTGGTGCATTCAGTCAGGTCCCCCTCAGCCACCTCTGCTCCAAGGAAAACAAGCCTTTGTTTCTACTAGTGAGGAAGTCTCGATGGTTACACGATTAGGGAGCAGTCACTTAAAACAGAAGCACTAAGCAACTTCTCACACATGGTGGTGAAACTCGAATTCTCTGCCCTGGGAAGTTATGGAGGCTGGATCATTGGGGGCATTTAAAGAGGAGGTTGAAAGTTTGTGGAATTGAGGGTTATAGGGAACTGGCACAGAGGAGGAGGTGAGTCCAGTGTAGATCAGCAATGACCACATTAAATGGTGGGGCAGGCTTGAGGGGCCAAGTGGCGTATTTCTGCTCCTATTTTGCTATGTTCTTACCAGCCTATCCTGATATCTACAACGCTCCATCCCAGGCAACATCCTGGTGAATCTCCTCTGAACCATCTCCAGTGCAACCACCTCCTTCTTATAGAGTGGTGACAGGAACTGTACACAGTGCTTCAGCTGGTCCAAACCAGTGTTTTAAGTTGCACCATAACCTCCTTCACTTACATCCAATGCCCCGGCTATTGAAGGCACCACCTTATCTACCTATGCTTGTACCAAGGACCCTCTGTTCCTCAGTACTCCCTAGAGCCCTACCAGTCATGATGTAAGTCCTACCCTTATTAGTCCCCCAGCTGCATCACCTTGCACTTATTGGGATTAAATGCCATCTGCCATTGGTCTGCCCACTTTATCAACTGATCAATATCTCACTATCCTCAACACCACCAATTCCCACAACATCTGTAAAGTTATAATCAACCCTCTTACATTGATATCACAATCATTAATGAGTGTGACAAGCAGTAGGGGACTCGGCAGCAATCCCCTGATACATCACTGGTCCCGGACTTACAAACAGTTGCCAGGTAGTGACACAAGGAAAGATAAGAGTGTTGCTGTTTGTTCCAAAGGAACTGAATATGCAAGTAGAGAGGATTTTCTTCAGTTATACTAGGTATTGGTGAGACACCATCTGCAGTACTGTGTACTTTATTGCTCTCTGTACCATGTTAATGCATTAGAAGCAGTTCAGGGGAAGTTTACAAAATCAGTAGCTGGAACGGGCAGGCAACCTACGAGGAAAGGCTCGACAGGCTAGATGTGTATTCACTGAAAGCGAGAAGAGTGAGAGGAGAATTGATTGAACCTCGTAAGATCCATAGAACCATAGAACACTACAGCACAGAAAACAGGCCATTCGGCCCTTCTAGTCTGTGCCGAAACATTATTCTGCCAGTCCCATTTACCTGCCCCCAGCCCATACCCCTCCAGACCTCTCTCGTCCATGTATCTATCCAATTTACTCTTAAAAGTTAAGAGCGAGCCCGCATTTACCACATCAGATGGCAGCCCATTCCACACTCCTACCACTCTAGTTCCCTCTAATGTTCCCCCTAAACCTTTCCCCTTTCACCCTAAAGCCATGTCCTCTCGTACGGATCTCTCCTAATCTAGGTGGAAAGAGCCTACTTACATTGACTCTGTCTATGCTCCTCATCATTTTATAAACCTCTATCATATCTCCCCTCATTCTTCTCCGCTCCAAGGAATAAAGTCCTAACATGCTCAGTCTTTCCCTGTAACTCAACTCCTGAAGACCCGGAAACATTCTTGTAAATCTCCTCTGCACTTTTTCAATCTTACTGACATCCTTCTTGTAGTTCGGCGACCAGAACTGCACACAATATTCTAAATTTGGTCTCACCAATGACTTATACAACCTCACCAAAACATTCCAACTCCTATACTCAATACTTTGATTTATAAATGCCAGGATGCCAAAAGCCTTTTTTACAACCCTGTCTACCTGTGACTCTACTTTCAGGTGATTATGTATCTGAACTCCCAGATCCCTTTGTTCCTCCGCACTCCTCAGTGCCCTACCATTTACTGTGTATGTCCTCCCTTGATTTGTCCTTCCAAAATGCAACACCTCACACTTGTCTGCATTAAATTCCATCTGCCATTTCTGGACCATTTTTCCATTTGGTCCAGATCCCTCTGCAAGCTTTGAAAGCCTTCCTCACTGTCCACAACACCTCCAATCTTAGTGCATCCGCAAACTTACTAATCCAATTTACCACATTATCGTCTAGATCATTGATATATACAACAAACAACAATGGCCCCAACACAGATCCCTGAGGCACACCACTAGTCACAGGCCTCCAATCTGAGAAACAACCATCCACAACCACTCTCTGTCTTCTCCCACTCAGCCAGTTTCGAATCCAGTTTACAACCTTTCTATGGATACCCATTGACTGAACCTTCTGAACTAATCTCTTTGTCAAAGGCCTTACTAAAGTCCATGTAGACAACATCCACAGCCTTACCTTCATCTACTTTCTTAGTGACCTCCTCAAAAAACTCCACAAGATTCGTTAAACACGATCTACCACGCACAAAGCCATGCTGACGATCCTTAATCAACCCTTGGCTGTCCAAATACTTATATGTCCTATCTCTCAGAACACCTTCCAATAATTTACCCACTACTGATGTCAGGCTCATTGGCCTTTAATTACCTGGTTTACTCTTTGAGCCTTTCTTAAACAATGGAACAACATGAGCTATCCTCCAGTCCTCTGGCACCGCACCCGTGGCTAAGGACATATTAAATATATCTGCCAGGGCTTCTGCAATTTCTACACTAGTCTCTCTCAAGGTCCGAGGAAATATCTTGTCAGGCCCAGGGGATTTATCTACCTTTATTCGCTGTAAGGCAGCAAGCACCTCCTCCTCTTTAATCTCTATATGTTCCATGACACTAGTGCTTGTTTCCCTTCCTTCCATATCCACGATGCCAGTTTCCTGAGTAAATACTGATGCAAAAAAACTGTTTAAGACCTCCCCCATCTACTGAGGCTCCACGCATATACAACCACTCTGATCTTCTAGGGGACCAATTCTGTCTCTTATTATCTTTTTGCTCTTAATATACCTGTAGAAACCTCATGTCTTCTTTTTGCCTTCCTGATTTCCATTTTTAGAATTTTCTTACATTTTCTATACTCTTCAAGTACCTCATCTGTTCCTAGTTGCCTACACCTCTCTCTTTTTCATAACCAGCTCACCAATATCCCTTGAAAACCACGGTTCCCTATACTTGTTAGCCTTGCCTTTGATCCTGACAGGAACATACAAACTCTGCACTCTCAAAATTTCATCTTTGAAGGCTTGCCATTTACTGAGCACATGCTTGCCAGAAAATAACTTAGCCCAATCCACCCTACCTAGATCCTTTCTCATTTCCACAAAATTGGCTTTTCTCCAATTTAGAACCTCCACTCGAGGACCAGACCTATCCTTATCCATAATTATCTTGAAACTAATTGCATTATGGTCACTGGACCCAAAATGCTCACCTACACATACTTCTGTCACCTGACCTGCCTGGTTCCCTAATAGGAGATCAAGTATTGCATTCTCTCTCGTTGGTACCTCTATATATTGATTTAGAAAACTTTCCTGAACACATTTGACAAATTCCAAGCCATCCAACCCTTTCGCTGTGTGGGACTCCCAGTCAATATGTGGAAAGTTAAAATCCCCTACTATCACAACTTTCTGTTTCTTACATCGGTCTGCTATCTCACTACAGATTTGTTCCTCCAAATCCCTCTGACTATTGGGCAGTCTATAATACAACCCTATTAGTGTGGTCACACCTTTCCTGTTCCTCAGCTCCACCCATATGGCCTCTGAAGATGAGCCCTCCGGGCTGTCCTGTCGACGCACAGCCGTGATCTGTTCCCTGACCAGCAATGCCACTCCTCCCCCTTTCATCCCTCCTCCTCTATCACGTCTGAAACAACGGAAGCCCGGAACATGAAGCTGCCAGTCCTGCCCCTCCTGCAACCATGTCTCACTAATAGCAATAACATTGTAATCTCACGTGCCAATCCACGTCCTAAACTCATCTGCCTTACCTACAATACTCCTTGCATTGAAATAGATGCACCTGAGAACATTTCTATCATGTACAAACCTTTGATTTCTGTCCATACCTGCCGACCTCACAAGATCATTTTCCTCCTCACTTTCTTCTCTAACACTCTGGTTCCCCTCCCCCTGCAAATCTAGTTTAAACCCACCGGAGCAAACCTACCCACAAGTATGTTAGTCCCCTTCCAGTTCAGGTGTAAACTGTCCCTTCAGAACAGATCCCACCTTCCCTGGAACAAAGCCCAATTATCCAGAAACCTGAAGCCCTCCCTCCTGCACCATCTCCTTAGCCACGTATTTAGCTGCATGATCCTCCTATTTCTAGCCTCACTAGCACGTGGCACTGGTAGCAATCCTGAGATTGCAACCTTGGAGGTCCTGTCCTTTAACTTTGCACCTAATTCCCTAAACTCCCTTTGCAGGACCTCCTCCTTCTTCCTATCCACGTCATTGGTCCCAACATGGACCATGACATCTGGCTGCTCACCCTCCCTCCTGAGAATATCAAGAACTCGATCTGAGATATCACGGACCCTGGCACCAGGGAGGCAACAGACCATCCGGGATTCTCGATCTCTCCCACAGAACCTCCTATCTGTTCCCGTAACTATCGAATCCCCTATCACTACTGCTCTCCTCTTTACCCTCCCTCCTATCTGAGCTGAGGGTCCCGCCTCAGTGCCAGAGACTCGACCACTACGACTTGTCCCTGGTAGGTCGTCCCCACCAGCAGTATCCAGAACGGTATACTTATTGTTGATGGGAACGGCCACAGGGGTGCTCTGATCCTTCTGTCTAATCCCCTTCCCTTTCCTGACAGTCACCCAGCTACCTGCCTCCTGGCTTTTAGGTGTAACTATCTCCCTGAAACTCCTACCTGTGTCTGTCTCTACCTCCCGAATGATCCAAAGTTCATCCAGCTCCAGCTCCAGCTCCCTAACACGGTTTGCCAGGAGCTGCAGCTGGATGCACCTTTTACAGGTGTAGTCATCAGGGACAAGAGTGCTGTCCCTGACTTCCCATATACTGCATTAGGAGCACACGACTGCCTGAGCTGCTGCCTTCATTACCCAATCCGACTTTAATTAGCTTAAAGGAACTTACCAGCCTTACCTCTCAGGGTGCTAGCTCTTCCTCAGCCTCTGCTCGCTGAAGCCTCTTGAGCCAAAGCCTCAAGGCTCCACTCCTACCCTGAGCCACTCACACACTGGCTGCTGCTCTTAATTACCCCTCCTGATATTCTACTTAAATAGTTATCACAGATAACAGGTAACCTTACCTTTGCCTACCTACCAGCTACTCACCTGCCTTAACCCGTTACACCGAAGCCCCTTGAGCCAAAGCCCAGAACACTCTGCTCCCACTCACTCCGCTGCCCGCTCTATAGGCAGTTGGCTTTTTAAACTGCCTGAAGGTGTGGAGATCCCCAAGGATCTCCACACCTTCAGTGTTTCCTCTTGTTGGAGAAGCTGGAACTAGAGTTTACTGTTTAAAAATAAAAAGCTGCCTGTTTAAGGCAGAGATGAGGTGAATATTTTGTCTCCAAGATGACTGGGACCTTCTCCTTTCAGGGTGCTGAGAGCAGGGTCAAGGACTGGTCATCTTTGAGGGAGACGTAGGTAGTGAAAAGTTATCGTTGGTGGACAGGAATGTGGAGCTGAGGTAATGATATGGTTAACCAGGATCTAATTGAACAGAAGATCAGGCTTGAGGCTGAGACCTCCTCCTGATCCTCAGTCATTTCATTCTAAAGCAAAAAAAACACATCTGCTGGAAATCTGAGATATAAAATGGTTCAGCATCTGAGGAGGGAGAATAATGTTTTACGTTGAGGACTTCATAGAGTCACAGAGCCACACAGCTTGGAAACAGGCTCTTTGGCCCAACCGGTCCATGCTGACCAAGATTCCCATCCAAGCCAGTCCCATTTGCCTGTGTGTGGACCATATCCCTCTAAACCTTTCCTATCCATGTACCTGTCCAAGTACCTTTTATACCCATACTAGAGGGCATAGATTTAAGGTGAGAGGGAAAGTTTAAAAGAGACTTACGAGGCTAATTTGTTTACACAGAGAGTGTTAGTTGCCTGGAACGTGCTGCCAAGGGAGGTGGTGGAAGCAGATGTGAAGCATATTAGGCAGGAACATGAACAGGCTGGGATAGAGAGATACAGACCATGTGTGGGCAGATGGGATTAAGTTATCATCATCATGTTCGGCACGGATATTGTGGGCTGAAGGGCCTGTTCCTGTGCTGTCCTGTCCTATGTTCTGTGTGTTACCTGTTACATGAAAAGCTTTTATTTTCCGCAGTAACTTCAGATGTCATTTCATGCTGTGCACTGGAGATCTATCAGTTATAATCAGGTTAGGGGTTGGTCAGTAAGATTGAGATCAGCTTCTTCATTCAGAGACACAGAAGACAGCAGGTGCTGAAATCTGGAGCAACACACTAAATGCTGGAGGAACTCAGCGGGTCAGGCAGCATCTGTGGAGGGAAATGAAAGAGGGCAGAAGCCAGAATAAGAGGGTGGGGGGTGGGGGAGGGAGAGGAGCACGATCTGGCCAGTGATAGGTGAGAGGGGGAAGGTAGGTGAGTGGGGGAGGGGTGAGTGGGAGAAGCTGGGAAGTGGAAGAGGCAAAGGGCTGAAGGTGGTGGAGTCTGATAGTGGAGGGCAGTGGACCATGGCATAAATGGAAGGAAGTGGGGAACCAGAAGGAGGGTGATGGGCAGGCTGTGAGGGTAGGGGAGGGGAAAGATAAGGGGTAATGGGGCCAGAGGAATCAGAGAAAACAAAGGGGGGGAACGGGGTGGGGGGGGGAGTGCTTACTGGAAGTTTGGAGGCTACAAAGATGAACTATAGTCCACTGTCTTCTCCTATCAGATTCCATCTTCTTCAGCCACCTACTACCTCCCAGCTTTTCACATCATTTCCACGACCCCTCCCCCACCAACCTACCTACTCACCTGGATTCACCTACATGATGGGCTGAATGGCCTAATTCTGCTCCTATGTCTTAAGGTCTTCCCCTCCTCACCTGGATCCACCTATCACCCGCCAGATCAAGTTCTTCCCCCTCCCCCCACTCTTTTCTTCTGCCCTCTTTCTTTCCTCTGACTAACACGAGGGGGCGTAATTTTAAGGTGATTGGAGGAAGGTATAAGGGGGATGTCAGGGGTAAGTGGTTATACACAGAGAGTGGTGGGGGCGTGGAACGCACTGCCGGCAGAGGTTGTGGGGGCAGATACATTCAGGACATTTAAGAGACTCTTAGATAGACACATGAATGATAGAGAAATGGGGGGGCTATGTGGGAAGGAAGGGTTAGATAGATCTTAGAGCAGGATAAAATGTTGGCACAACAGTATTCTATATTCTATCTATATTCTATGACATCCCCCATATACCTTCCCCCAATCACCTTAAAATTATGCCCCCTCGTGTTAGCCATTTTTTCCCTGGGAAAAAAGTCTCTGACTGTTCACTCGATCTATGCCTCTCCAAAGAGAAAGGACCTAGCTCACTCAACCTATCCTCATAAGACATGCTCTCCAATCCATGCAGCATCCTGGTAAATCTCCTCTGTACTGTCTCTAAAGCTTCCACATCTTTTCTATAATGAGGCGACCAGAACTGAACACAATACTCCAAGTGTGGTCTGACCAGAGTTCTATAGAACTGCAACATCACCTCGCGGCTCTTGAACTCAATACCAATGAAGGCCAACACACCATACGCCTTCTTAACAACCCTATCGACTTGCGTGGCAACCTGGAGTGATCTATGGACATGGACCCCAAGATCCCTCTGTTCCTCCACACTGTTACGAGTCCTGCCATTAACCTTGTATTCCGTCTTCAAATTGGATCTCCCAAAGTGTATCACTTCACACTTTTCCAGGTTGAACTCCATCTGCCACTTCTCAGCCCAACTCTGCATCCTATCAATATCCTGTTGTAACCTTCTACACTATCCAATACACCACCAACCTTTGTTGGCAGGGGCTTCTGCCCTCTTCCTTTCCAGTCCTGATGAAGGGTCTCAACCCAAAATGTCGACTGTTCATTTCCCTCCATAGATACTGCCTGACCTGTTGAGTCCTCCAGCACTTTGTGTGTTGCTCCAACTTCTTCAGTTGGAAGGTTGTGAATCTTTGGAATTCTCTGCCCAAGAGGCTGTGTGCCCAGCCAATGAGTGGACTAGAGGTTGATGTGGGCAATGAGCAAACCCAAAGATACAGGGATTGGAAAGGAAAGTGTACAAGCTGGTCTTTACAAGCTGGTCTCAACCTGAGGGGAAAAAGGCTGCATGCATTCACCCTATCTATACCCCTCATAATTTTGTATACCTCTGTAAGATCTCCCCTCATTCTCTTGCAGTCCAGGGAATAACGTCCCAACCTATTCAACCTTTCCCTATAACTCAGGTCCTCAAGTCCTGACAACATCCTTGTAAATTTTCTCTGCGCTCTTTCAAGCTTATTGATATCTTTCCTGTAGGTAGGTGACCAGAACTGCACACAATACTCTAAATTTGGCCTCACCAACGTCTTGTACAACTTCAACATAACATCCCAACTCCTGTACTCAATGCCCTGATTTATGAAGGCCAGTGTGCCAAAAGCTCTATTTACGACCCTATCCACTTGCGATGTCACTCTCAAAGAATTATGGATCTGTATTCCCAGGTCACTTTGTTCTACTGCACACTTCAGAACCCTACCATTCATCATCTACTCCCACTCTCTGGCTTCTCCCGCTAAGCCAGCGTTGAATCCAGTTGACTACTTCATCCTGAATGCCAAGCGGCTTGACCATCTGGAGCAGCCTCCCATGCAGGACTTTGTCAAAGCTCTTGCTAAAGTCCATGTAGACAACGTCCACCACCTTCCCTTCATCAGCCTTCCAGGTAACCTCCTCGAAAAACTCTATTAGATTGGTAGACATGATCTGCCATGTTCAAAGCCATGTTGACTATCCCTAATCAGGCCCTGTCTATCCAAATACTTATATATCCTGTCCCTCAGAATACCTTCCAGTAATTTACCCATGACTGACGTCAGGCTTATCCTTAGAGCCTTTCTTGAACAACAGAACAACATTAGCTATCCTCCAGTCCTCCGACATCTCACCCGTGGCTAAGGATGTTTTAAATATCTCTGAGAGGGCCCCTGTAATTTCTGCACTAGCGTCCCACAAGGTCCAAGGGGACACCTCGTCAGGTCCTGGGGATTTATCCACCCTAATTCGCCTCAAGACAGCCAGCACCTTCTCTTCTATAATCCGGATACGGTCCATGACCTCACTACTTTTTTTCCTCAGTTCTACAGACTCTGTGTCTGTCTCTCGAGTAAACACAGATGCAAAAAATCCATTTAAAATCTCCCCCATCTCTTTCAGCTCCACACATAAATGACCACGCTGATCTTCAAGAAGACCAATTTTGTCCTTGCTACCCTTTTGCTCTTAATATAGCTATAGAAACCCTTGGGATTCCCTTTCACCTTGTCTGCCGGAGCAACCTCATGTCCTCTTTTTGCCCTCCTGATTTCTCTCTTGTGTTCTCTTGCCTCTCTTATACTCCTTAAGCACCTCATTTGATCCTAACTGCCTATACCTGATAAGCACCTCCTTTTTCTTTACCAGGGTCTCAATGTCCTTCAATAACCAAGGTTCCCTAAAACTGTTAGCCTTGCCTTTTATCCTAACAGGAACATACAGATTCTGTATTCTCAATATTTCACTTTTGAAAGCCTCCCATTTACCAAACATCTCTTTGCCGGAAAACAACCTATTCCAATCCACGCCTGCCAAATCCATTCTGATGCCATCAAAACTGGCCTTCCTCCAGTTTAGAATCTCAACCCTCGGACCAGTCCTATCCTTTTCCATAATTATCTTGAAACTAATGGAATTATGATCACTGGGTCCAAAGTGTTGCCCTACTCTCACTCCTGTCACCTGCCCTGTCTCATTCCCTAGGAGGAGATCCAGTACCGCATTCTCTCTCATTGGGACCTCTACATATTGATTAAGGAAACTTTCCTGAACACATTCGACAGACTCAATCCCATCCAGTCCTTTTACAGTATGGGAATCCCAGTCAATATGTGGAAAGTTAAAATCACCTACTATCACAACTTTATATTTCCTGTAACTGTCTGCTAGTTCTCCACAAATTTGCTCCTCTAAATCCCACTAACTATTGGGAGGTCTATAATATAGTCCCATTAATGTGATTGTCTCTTTTTTATTCCTTAGTTCCACCCAAATTGCCTCAGTAGTTGAGCCTTCCAGTTTGTCCTCTCTGAACATTGCCGTGACATTTTCCCTGATAAGCGATGGCACCCCTCCCCCTTAATACCCCTCCCTCTATCATGTCTAAAGCATCGGAACCCTGGAACAGCGAACATTTTGTTTTGCAGTTTCAGCAGCCAGAGCAGCAGAGGGGAGGAGCCAGCAGCTTTTTTTTGAAAAAGTTGTTTCTGATTGGCTAAGTGTGTGGCAACTCAGCCCATAAAAGGCAGGTAGGGTAAAGCAGAGTGGCCATTTTGGAGCAGCCATTGTGTGAGTGGGCCAGTGTAAGAGTGGGGAGCTGAGGCTTTGGCTCAAGAGGCAGAGGTGTGAAGAGGTGGAGGCTAAGGTGAGGTTCTGTTAATTTCTCTTTCTTTCTTAATTATTGCCCTGGTGGAGCAGTGGGAATGACACCCAGGGCAGTGGTGTCTTCCTTTTGCATGATGTGGGAAGTCAGGGAGACCTCCAGTTTCCCTGATGACTACACCCATGAGAAGTGCATCTGGCTGCAGCTACTTACAGATTGTGTTAGGGAACTGGAGCTGGATAACCTTCAGATCATTTGGGAGACTGAGGGGTTGATAGACAGGAGTTACAGTGAAGCAGTCACACCTAAGTTGCAGGAGGCAGGTAGCTGGGTGACTGTCAGGTGAGAGAAAGAGAATAGGCAGTCAATGCAGGGTACCCCTGTGGCTGTTCCCCAGAATAACAAGTATATTGTTTTAGATACTGTTGGGAGGGATGACCTACCAGGGGAAAGCCACAGCGGCCAGGTCTCTGGCACTGACTCTGTGGCACAGAAGGGAAGGGGGATGAAGTGGACTGAGGTAGTGACAGGGGATTCATTGGTTAGCGGAACAGACAGGAGATTCTGTGGATGAGAACAAGACTCCCGGATGGTATGTTGCCTCCCAGGTGCTGGGGTCAGAGATGTCTGAGTTTGAGCCCACAGTATTCTAAAGGGGGAGAGAGAGCAGCCAGAGATCATGGTACACGTTGATACCAACAACATAGACAGGACAAGTCCTAGGGCCGTACTGTTCACTATGAAAGTCCAACCTTCATTTGTCTTCCCAAAAAGGGCAGCACGGTAGTGTAGTGGTCAGCGTAATGTTATTTCAGTGCTAGCAACCCAGGTTCAATTCCGGCTGCTGTCTGTAAAGAGTTTGTATGTTCTCCCCATGTCTGCATGGGATTCCTCTGGGTGATCTGGTTTCCTCCCACATTCCAAAGTGGACGAGGTAGGACGTTGTGGGCGTGCTATGTTAGCGCCGGAAGTGTGGCAACACTTGTGGGCTGCACCCAGAACACTCTACGCAAAAGATGCATTTCACTGTGTGTTTCGATGTACCTGTGACTAATAAAGATCGTATCTTATTGATCCACTGCTCTAGTGACCCAGGTTCAATCCTGACCCAGTGTTCTGTCTGTGTGGAATTTGCACATTCTCCTTGTGACCGCATGGGTTTACTTGGGGTTCCTCCCACATCTCAAAACGAGCAGGTTGGTATGTCAATTAGCAACAGTAAATAGCCCCCATTGTGCGGACGGGTAGGAGAATCTGGGGGTAGTTAGTGGGAACATGGGGAGAATACAACGGGATGTGTAAATGTGTGTTGATGGTGGGTTCAGTCGGCCGAAGGTCTGTTTCCATTTGAGGCGATGATTCTCCACACTGTCCAAGTGCTCCCCGTCTGGGAGAGGAACAGAGGCAGGTGCATGGCCCGTGTAGCCCTGTGTGAAGGGGTAAATCAACACAGTCTACACACACTGGGTAAAGAAGTATTGGCATATACTCATTCTCAGATTGAACAACCTCTCCAGTAAATCCACAAACCTTCTCCAGATCAAAGCTGTAGCTATGAACAATTGCATGGGCCCAGCTGGGTCTGCCTTGTTGTGGGACATGTGGGACTATCTTTGCTTCAGTACTACTCAGGTCCACTGGTCCTCCAGTGCATCAGTGACTGCATTAGTGCTGCATCCTGCACATGTTTCACCACTTCTGCTGCCAACTCCCATCCTGCTGTCACCTTCACACCATCCGTCTGACTTCCCTTTCTGGATCTTTGTCCCCTCAGGCGGTGGGTGAGCCACACTCATCACTACAGGCTGACAACAATCCTGCCACCCTGCCTCCTGGAAGGCCCCTATTCCATTCACCGAGTTCCACGTCTCTGTCATATTTGCTCCGATGATGAGACTTTCCACGCTGCCGCCAAGATATCTTCCTTCTTCCTGAACTACTTGCCCCTCTTCTGCTCTTACCCCTCCTGGACAGGGCAAGAACAGAGTTCTCCTGGTCCTCACCTTCCCCCCCCTCCACCCCCCCAACCAGCATGCAATGTGACATCCTTTACAATGTCCTCCACGTTCAAAGATTGCACCACCAGACATACCTTCCTCTCCCATATGTATCAAACAAAAACCTGCCTCACACATCTCCTTTAAACTTCCCCTCCTCTCACCTTTAACCTATGCCCTTGACATTTCTATTGGTATTGGTTTATTATTGTCACTTGTACCGAGGTACAGTGAAAAGCTTGTCTTACAAACCGATCGTACAGGTCAATTCATTACACAGTGCAGTTACATTGGGTTAGTACAGAGTGCATTGAGGTAGTACAAGTAAAAACAATAACAGTACAGAGTAAAGTGTCACAGCTACAGAGAAAGTGCAGTGCAATAAGGTGCAAGGTCACAACAAGGTAGATCGTGAGGTCATAGTCCATCTCATTGTATAAGTGAAACATTCAATAGTCTTATCTCAGTGGGGTAGAAGCTGCCCTTAAGTCTGGTGGTACGTGCCCTCAGGCTCCTGTATCTTCTACCCGATGGAAGAGGAGAGAAGAGAGAATGTCCCGGGTGGGTGGGGTCTTTGATTATGCTGGCTGCTTCACCAGGACAACGAGAGGTAAAGACAGAGTCCAATCCTGGGGGATAAAATCTCTACCTACCTTATCTGAGTCTCTCATAATTCTAGATCAGACCATCCCGGAGTAATGAATGAGTTCTGTTTCCACAGATGTCTTTAAGTCGATTTTGTCCATAAGTTGGAAAACACACAACCATCACTCTATGGTAACTGTACCTCCATGGTATTGTAATGAATGGCAACAAAAGTGCATAAGACTGATTTAAAAGAACAATTACTAAGAGAGAGAGGAAACTAATTCTGCCATTTGTAGGATGTGCGTATGTATGTACATCTGATGTTTGAATTTAGTAATCTGAAGTCAGGTGTTCGTAACCCAAGGTCAGCCTGTACTTCTGCCCCTCAGCCTTTGGTGCTCCAGAGAAAACAATCCAAGTTTGTCCAACCTCTTCTTGTAGACAATACTCTCTAATCCAGGCAGCATCTTGGTGAACCTCTTTGCAGCCTCTCCAAAGCCTCCACATCCTTCCTGTAATGGGGTGACCAGAAGTAGAAGTACAACAAACCAGGATGTTAGGATACAGGATGTTAGGATAGAGGAAGAGGTATATAGAAACAAGTCCAAGATAGTGTGTAGTGAGGATAATGAGAAGGACAGGCAGGTGAAAAGTCAGGATAATTTGCTGAACAATAGAAGTACAACAAAATCAGTAGCAGATACTAGTCTAAATGTACTATATTTAAATGCACGTAGCATTAGGAATAAAGTGGATGACCTAGTGGCACAGCCACAGATTCATAAATATGACATTGTGGCAATCACCGAGTCATGGCTTTATGATGGATGTGATTGGGAACTAAATGTCCAGGGGTACACAGAGTATAGGAAGGATAGGCGGGTAGGCAGAGGGGGTGGTGTGGCCCTGATTGTTAGTAATGATATAAAATCAATAGAAAGGAAGGACATTGGGTCAGAGGAGGTGGAATCCTTATGGGTGGAGCTAAGAAATAGCAAGGGTAAAAGGACAATAATAGCAGTTATATATAGGCCCCCTAATAGCAGCTGGGATGTGGACTATAAGTTGCAGTTAGAAATAGAAAAAGCGTGCCAGAGTGACAACGTGAAGATAATTATGGGGGATTTTAACATGAAGGTAGACTGGGAAATCCAGCAAGGCAGTAGATCCCAGGAGAGAGTTTGTGGAATGTCTACGGGATGGCTTTTTGGAGCAACTTGTTGATGAGCCTACCAGGGGATTGGCTGTTTTGGATTAGGTGCTGTGTAACGAACCGGAGGTGATTAGGGAACTGAAGGTAAAGGAGCCATTGGGAACTAGCAATCACAATATGATTGAGTTCAGTTTCAAATTTAAGAAGGAGAAGCTGATAACTGGTGTATCAATATTTCAGTGGAACAAAGGAAATTAGTGGCATGAGAGAGTTGACCCAAATTGATTGGAAGAGTAAGCTAGCTGGAGGGACGGCAGAGCAGAAATGGATGGAATTTCTACAAGAAATAAGGAAAATGCAGGATAGATATATTCCAAGAAAAAATGTTTTGAATGGAAAAAAGGCACAAATGTGGATAATGAGAAAAGTGAAGGCTAAAATAAGAGCAAAAGGGAGGGCAACAAGGAAGCAAAAATTAGTGGGAAAACAGAAGACTGGGAAACTTAAAAGCCTGCAGAAAGAAACTAAGAAGGTCGTTAGGAGAGAAAAGATGAATTATGAAAGGAAATTGGCAGATATCATTTGAAAGGGTACTAAGAGTTTTTTTAAATATATAAAAGACAGACACGGATTGATATAGAACCAATCAATAACGGTGCGGGTGAGATTATAATGGATGATAAAGAGATGGCAGAGGAACTAACTGAGTATTTTGCATCGGTCTTCACTGTGGAGGACATCAGCAATATACCGGATAGTCAGCGGTCTCAAGGAATGGAACTGAGTTCAGTTAAGATTACTAGAGAGAAGGTGCTAGGAAAACTAAATGGGCTATAGACTGATAAGTCTCCTGGACCGGATGAGGTGCATCCCCGGGTTCTGAAGGAGGTGGCTTTAGAGATAGCAGAGGCACTGGTGATAATTTTCCAGGAATCGATAGACTCCGGCATGGTTCCGGGGGTCTGGAAGGTCGCAAATGTAGTTCCACTGTGGGAGGCAGCATAAAGGAAATTACAGACCTTTTAGTCTGACATCAGTGGTAGGAAAGTTGTTAGAATTGATCCTCAAGGATGAGGTTATGGAATACCTAGAGGCGCAAGGCAAGATAGGTCCTAGCCAACATGGTTTCGTGAAGGGAAGATCCTGCCTGACCAACCTATTGAAGTTTTTTGAGGAAATCTCAGGTAGGGTGGATAAGGGAGAGGCTGTAGATGCTGTGTATTTAGACTTTCAAAAGGCCTTCGACAAGGTGCCGCACAAGAGACTGATTAATAAGATGAGAGGTCATGGAATTACAGGTAGGATAACAGAATGTGTGGAGCGTTGGCTGGTTGGCAGGAAGCAAAGGGTGGGAATAAAAGGATCCTGTTCTGGTTGACTACCAGTTACCAGGGGTGTTCCGCAGGGGTCGGTGTTGGGGCCACTTCTTTTTACTTTGTACATTAACGATTGGGATGATGGAGTAAATGGTTTTGTGGCTAAGTTTGCAGATGACACCAAGATAGGTGGAGGAGTAGGGAGTATTGAGGAGACAGGAAGGTTGCAGAGAGACCTAGGTAGTTTAGGAGAATGGGCAAGGAAATGGCAGCTGAGATTCAATGTTGAGAAATGTGCCGTTGTACACTTTGGAAACAGAAATAAACGGGCAGATTATTATCTAGAAGGGGAGAAAATTCAAAGTACAGAAGTACAAAGGGACTTGCAGTACTCATGCAGGGTACCCTAAAGGTTAACCGCCAGGTCGGATTGGTGGTAAAGAAAGCGAATGCTATGTTGGCATTCATTTTGTGAGCTATTGTGTATAAAGATAGGGAGGTGTTGGTGAGGCTCTATGGGGCACTAATGAGGCCTCATTATTTGGAATACTGTGTGCAGTATTGGGCCCCATATCTTAGGAAGGATGTGCTGATGTTGGAGGGGGTTCAGAGGAGATTTACGAGGATGATTCCCGGAATGAAAGGGCTTACATATGATGAGAGTTTGTTGGCCCTTGGACTGTACTCACTGGAGTACAGAAGAATGAGAGGGGACCTCATTAGAAACATTTAGAATGTTGAAAGGACTGGACAGAGTAGATGTGGCCAAGCTGTTTTCCTTGGGTGAGTCCAGGACCAGAGGGCACAATCTTAGAATTAGAGGGTACAGGTTTAAAACAGATGAGGAGAAATTTCTTTAGTAGTGAAATTATGGAATTCTTTGCCACGTACAGCAGTGGAGGCCAGATCATTGGAGGTGTTTAAGGAGGAGATAGATAGGTATCTAATTAGTCAAGGTATCAAGGGATATAGGGATAAGGCTGGAAATTGGGGCTAGAAAGGAATAGTGTTTTTTTTCCCTTTAGCTCATGGTGCAGACTTTTTTCCCCCATTTCTCATTTCTTTTTTTTTTCCCTTTCTTTTCTTTGGAGCAGACTCGATGGGCCAAATGGCCTACTTCTGCTCCCTTGTCTTGTGAACTGCACACAATACTCCAAGTGTGGCCTAACCAAATTTTTGTACATCTGTAACACGACTTCCTGACTCATGGAAGAACTAAGGGACATTAAAATAAAGTTTTATCTACTGAAGATAGATGAGGTGAATTTCAAAATTGAGTCTTTGGAGATCTCTTCATCAAAGGTATAGGAAGCAGAATCTTTGAATATTATTAAGGCAAAGAAAGGTGGATTATTGATAAGCCAAAAGAATTTGGGGTTGTGGTCATAATTAGGTCAACCATGACCTTATTTTAGGGAGCAGGTTCAAAGGACTGAAGTGGATGAGATGAAGATGGTGTCAAGGACTGAGATGGATGAGAAAGCAACAGAGAGCAGGAAGGAGTAGGAGAGAAAGAGAATACCACAGACAAAGGAAGATTGACAGGGCTCAGTTAACTGAGGGTGCAGTATGGTCAGAGTCTTCAGACTGATACATTAACTCTTCCTCTCTCCATGGATGCTGCCTGACCTGCAGTGTGCTTTCAGCATTCTGTTTTATTTTTGCACAGTTTGAAGATAACTGGCAAAAGAACCAGTGGGAAGATGTTACACTGAGTTGTCATGAGCTGCAACAGATGTGCTATAAGTGCAATAGAAGCAAATTCACAAAGACATTGGATCAATGAAGGGGCAGGGAACCGGATCATTAGATTGTTCCGTTGAAGGGCTGGCACCAGCACAAAGTCTGAATCGCTTCCTGCTGTGCTACACACCATTGTCTCTCATCGGGTCCACAGCATTCTAGAGCGGGAGGGAGAACAGCCAGAAGTCGTGGTACCAACGACATTGGTAGGAAGAGGGATGAGGTCCTGAAAAGTGAGTTTAGGGAGCTAGGCAGAAGGCTGAAGAACAGGACCTCAAGGGTAGCGATCTCGGGATTGCTGCCAGTGCCACGTGATAGTGAAGGTAAGAATAGGAGGAGATGGCAGATGAATGTGTGGCTGAGGAGTTGGTGCAGGGGGCAAGGTTTTAGATTTTTGGATCATTGGGATCTCTTCTGGGGAAGGTGGGACCTGTACAGAGAGGACAGGTTACACCTGAACCCGAGGGTGCCAATATCCTTGCAGGCAGGTTTGCTAGGGTGGTTCGGGAGGGTTTAAACTAGTTTGTGAGGGGGGTGGGAACCAGAGGGGTAGGTCAGAGGAAGAAACGGACAGGGAAAAGTCAGATCTGACATGTAGAGAGGATTTGAGTAAGGAGAAGCAGAGTATAAGGTATAAAAGTAGAAAGGTGGATGGGCTAAAGTGCATTTACTTAAATGCAAGAAGTATCAGGAATAAAGGTGATGAGCTGAGAGCTTGGATAAGTACATGGGACTATGATATTTTGGCTCTTGCAGAGACCTGGCTGTCACCAGGGCAGGAATGGATACTGAATGTTCCTGGATTTCAGTGTTTTAAAAGGGATAGGGAGAGGGGGAGAAAGGGAGGGGGGGAGAAGAGGAGGAGGGGTGGCGATACTGGTCAGGGACACTGTTACAGCTGCAGAAAGGGTGGATAATGTAGAAGGATCCTCTCTAGAGTCAGTATGGGTGGAAGTTAGGATCAAGAAAGGAGCAATTACTCTACTGGGAGTATTCTATAGGCCTCCCGGTATTTGCAGGGATACTGAGGAGCAGACTGGGAGGCAGATTTTGGAAAGGTGCAAGAATAACAGGGTTGTTATCATGGGAGACTTGAACTTTTCAAATATTGATTGGCACCTGTTTAGTGCCAAAGGTTTAGACGGGGCAGAGTTTATTAAGTGTGTCCAGGACAGATTCCTGTCACAGTATGTTGACAGACTGACCAGAGGGAATCTAGTATTGGGTAATGAACTGGGTCAGGTGACAGATCTCTCGGTGGGTGAGCATTTGGGGGACAGTGACCACTGCTCCATAACCTTTAACATTGTCATGGACAGGGTTGGGAGCAAAGAGGTGGGAAGATATTTAATTGGAGAAGGGCAAATTATGAGGCTATAAGGCTAGAACTTGTGAGAGTAAATTGGGATGACATTTTTGAAGGGAAATGTACTATGGAGATGTGGTCGATGTTCAGGGATCTCTTGCAGGATGTTAGGGATAAATTCGTCCTGGTGAGGCAGAGAAGGAATGGCAGGGTGAAGGAACCGTGGGTGACGAGAGAGGTGGAACATCTAGTTAGGAGGAAGATGGCAGCATACATAAGGTGTAAGCAGCAAGGATCAGATAGTGCTCATGAGGAATATAGAGTAGCAAGGAAGGAACTTAAGAAAGGGCTGAGGAGAGCGAGAAGGGGACATGAAAAGGCTTTGGTGAGTAGGGTTAAGGAAAATCCCAAGGCTTTTTTCACATGTGAAGAGCAGAAGGATGACCAGAGTAAAGGTCGGACCGATTAAAGACAAAGGTGGGAAGATGTACCTGGAAGCTGTGGAAGTGGGTGAGGGTGTCAATGAATACTTCTCTTCAGTATTCACCAAGGAGAGGGGCCTAGATGAAGTTGAGAATAGTGTTGGTAAGGGTAATGTTCTGGAGCATGTAGATATCAAGAGAGGATGTAGAAACATAGAAACATAGAAAAACTACAGCACAATTCAGGCCCTTCGGCCCACAAAGCTGTGCCGAACATGTCCCTACCCTACAAATTACTAGGCTTACCCATAGCCCTCTATTTTACTCAGCTCCATGTACCTATCCAACAGTCTCTTGAAAGACCCTATCGTATCCGCCTCCACCACCGTTGCCAGCAGCCCATTCCACGCACTCACCTCTGAGTAAAAAAACTTACCCCTGATATCTCCTCTATATCTACTCCCCAGCACCTTAAACCTATGTCCTCCTATGGCCACCAATTCAGCCCTGGGGAAAAGCCTCTGACTATCTACCCTATCAATACCTCTCATCATTTTATACACCTCAATCAGGTCCCCCCTCATCCTCAGTCTCTCCAAGGAGAAAAGGCCGAGTTCCCTCAACCTGCTTTCATAAGGCATGCTCCACATTGCAGGCAGCATCCTTGTAAATCTCCTCTGTACCCTCTCTATGGCTTCCACATCTTTCCTGTAGTGAGGTGACCAGAACTGAGCACAGTACTCCAAGTGGGGTCTGACCAGGGACCTATATAGCTGCAACAATACCTCTCGGCTCCTAAATTCAATTCCACGATTGATGAAGGACAATACACCAGATGCCGCCTTAACCACAGTCAACCTGCGCAACTGCTTTGAGCGTCCTATGGACTCGGACCCCAAGATCCCTCTGACCCTCCACATTGCCAAGAGTCCTACCATTAATACTATATTCCGCCATCATATTTGACCTACCATCCCAGCTTTGCATCCTATCTATGTCCCTCTGTAACCTCTGGCAGCCCTCCAAACTATCCACAACACCCCCAACCTTCGTATCATCCACAAACTTACTAACCCATCCCTCCAATTCCTCATCCAGGTCATTTATAAAAATCAGAGTAAGGGTCCCAGTACAGATCCCTGAGGTACACCACTGGTCACCGTGACCTCCACTCAGAATACGACCCTTCAACAACCACTCTTTGCCTTCTGTGGGCCAGCCAGTTCTGGATCCACACTGCAATGTCCCCTTGGATCCCATGTCTCCTCACCTTCTCCATAAGCCTCGCATGGGGTACCTTATCAAACACCTTGCTGAAATCCATATACACTACATCTACTGCTCTCCCTTCATCGATGTGCTTAGTCACATCCTCAAAAAATTCAATCAGGCTCGTAAGACAGGACCTGCCCTTGACGAAGCCATGCTGACTATTCCTAATCATATTATACCTCTCCAAAAGTTCATAAATCCTGCCTCTCAGGATCTTCTCCATCAGCTTACCAACCACTGAGGTAAGACTCACTCATCTATAATTCCCTGGGCTATCTCTACTCCCTTCTTGAATAAGGGAACAACATCCACAACCCTCCAATCTTCCAGAACCTCTCTCGTCTCCATCGACGATGCAAAGATCATCGTCAGAGGCTTCGCAATCTCCTCCCTCGCCTCCCACAGCAACCTGGGGTACATTTCATCTGGTCCCGGCGACTTATATAACTTGATGCTTTCCAAAAGTTTCAGCACCACCTCTCTTCTAATATCTACATGCTCAAGCTTTTCAGGCCACTGCAATTCCCCACTACAATCCCCCAGATCTTTTTTCCATGGTGAATACTGATGTAAAGTATTCATTAAGTACCTCTGCTATTTCTTCCGGATCCATAGACACTTGCCCACTGCTGCACTTGATAGGCCCTATCCTTTCACATCTGATCCTCTTACTCTTCACATACTTGTAGAACGCCTTGGGGTTTTCCTTAATCCTGCCCACCAAGGCCTTCTCATGTCCCCTCCTGGCTCTCCTAATCTCTTTCTTAAGTTCCTTCCTTTTAGCCTTGTACTCCTCCAGATCTCTAACATTACCTAGCTCTCTGTACCTTTTGTATGCTTTTCTTTTCCTTTTGACTAGATTTATTATAGCCTTTGTACATCACGGTTCCTGTATCCTCTCGTGACTCCCCTGTCTCATTGGAACATGTCTATGCAGAGCTCCACACAAACTCCACCCTGAATGTTTGCCACATATCTTCCGTACTTTTCCCAGAGAACATCTGTTCCCAATTTAATCTTCCAATTTCCTGCCTGAGAGCCTCATAATTCCTTTTACTCCAAGTAAACACCTTTCTAGTCTGTTCCTATCTCTCTCCAGGGCTAACATAAAGGAGATAGAATTATGATCACTATCACCAAAATGTTCACCCGCTGAGATATTTGACACCTGACCAGGTTCATTTCCCAATATCAAATCAAGCACAGCCTCTCCTCTTGTAGGTCTATCTACATACTGTGTCAAGAACCCTTCCTGAACACACCTAACAAACTCCACCCCATCTAAACCCCTCACTGTCTGGAGATGCCAATCGATGTTTGGGAAATTAAAATCCCCCATCACAGCAACTGTTATTCTCACACCTTTCTAGGATCTGCTTCCCTATCTGCTCCTCAATATCCCTGTCACTATTGAGTGGCCTATAAAAAACACCCAGCACCATTATCGACCCCTTCCTGTTCCTAACCTCCACCCACAGAGACTCTGTAGACAATCTCTCCACAACGTCCACATTTCCGCAACCGTGACGCTATCTCTGATCAACAGTGCCAATCCCCCACCTCTCTTGCCTCCCTCCCTGTCCTTACTGAAACATCTAAAACCCGGCACTTGAATCAACCATTCCAGCCCCAGAGCCATCCATGTCTCTGTAATGGCCACCACATCATAGCTCCAAGTATCGATCCAAGCTCTAAGCTCATCCGCCTTGTTCACAATACTCCTTGCATTAAAATAGACACATCTCAAGCCTGTCTGAACACGTCCCTTCTCTATCACCTGCCTATGGTACTTACTCCTAGCCTCCTCTATTTGAGAGCCAAACACCTCTTCCCCAGTCTCTCCAGTACAGATGTGTTGGAGCTGCTAGAAAATATTAGGACAGATAGGTCCCCGGGGCCAGATAAGTCCACAGGGATGGTACCGGAGGATTGGAGGGTGGCGAATGTTGTCTCCTTGTTCAAAAAAGGTAGTAGGGATAGTCCAGGGAATTACAGACCAGTGAGCCTTGCATCTGTAGTGGGCAAGCTGTTGGAAAGGATTCTTAGAGATAGGGTCTATGAGCATTTAGAGAATCTATGAGCATTTAGAGAATCAACTGATTAGGGACAGCCAGCATGGCTTAGTGAAGGGAAGATCATGTCTCACAGCCCTGATAGGATTCTTTGAGGAGGTGACCAGGCAGATTGATGAGGGCAGTGCAGTAGATGTGGGTCTACATGGATTTAGTAAGGTGTTTGACAAGGTTTCCACATGGTAGGCTTCTTCAGAAGATCAGAGGGCATGGGATCAAGGGAGGCTTGGCTGTGTGGATTCAGAATTGACTTGCCTGTAGAAAGCAGAGGTTGTGGTGGAGGGAGTGCATTCAGATTGGAGGGCTGTGACTAGTGGTGTCCCACAAGGATCGGTTCTGGGAACCTCTACTTTTTGTGATATTTATTAATGACTTGGATGAGGGGGTGAAGGGTGGGTTAGCAAGTTTGCAGACGACACAAAGGTCGTGATGTTGTGGATAGTGTGGAGGGCTGTCGAAGATTGCAGAGGGATGTTGATAGGATGCAGAGCTGGGCTGACAAGTGGCAGATGGAGATTCAATCCGGAGAAGTGTGAGGTGGTACAACTTTGGAAGGACAAACTCCAAGGTGGAGTACAATGTTATAGCAGGATTCTGGGTAGTGTGGAGGAGCAGAGGGATCTGGGGTTCATATCCACAGATCACTGAAAGTTGCCTCACAGGTAGATAGGGTAGTTAAGAAAGCTTATGGGATGTTAGCCCTCATAAGTTAGTGGGATCGAGTTTAAGAGCAGCGAGGTAATGTTGTAGCTCTACAAAACTCTGGTTAGACCACACTTAGAGTACTGTTCTGGTCGCCTCATTGTAGGAAGGATGTGGAGGCGTTGGAAAGGGTGCAGAGGAGATTTACCAGGATGCTGCCTGGATTAGAGAGTATGGATTATGAGGAGAGACTAAGGGAGCTAGGGCTTTACTCATTGGAGAGAAGGAGGATGAGGGGAGACATGATAGAGGTATACGAGATATTGAGAGGAATAGATAGAGTAGATAGCCAGTGCCTCTCTCCCAGGGCACCAATGCTCAATACAAGAGGGCATAGCTTTAAAGTAATGGGTGGGAAGTTCAAGGGAGATGTCAGAGGGAAGTTTTTTAACCAGAGTGGTAGGTGCATGGAATGCACTGCCTGGGGTGGTGGTGGAGGCTGATACATTGGTCAAGTTCAAGAGATTGTTAGATAAGCATATGGAGGAATTTAAGATAGAGGGATATGTAGGAGGAAGGGGTTAGATAGTCTTAGGTGTGGTTTAAAGGTCAGCATAACATGGTGGGCCAAAGGGCCTGTATTGTGCTGTATTGTTCTATGGTTCTATGTTCTATTGTTATAAATTGTACTGTGAATGCCAAAGCTCTGCGCAGCAAAACGCCATGCTTGGCTTTGCAACACTTCCCATCTCCAAGTGGCCATTGGCAGCAGATTGCAGGCACACTGTTTACATTCCTGTTCCCTGCTGTCTGCCAGGACAGCTTCCCATCACTGCCTGCTGTAATGTCAGGAAGCTCCAAGCAATAAAGGAAGCTCCTACAATCAACACCTCTGAGGGTTCCAGGAGAACAGGAAAGAATCTGCCCAGAAGGAACATGCTCAGGGCTGCTCAAGGTCTAGCAGACAAAAACAACCGCTCAGTTAAAGTGGTGACAGAAACAACTGGTCAGTATGTGTTAGATTGCAGCAACCTCCACTAAACTCGCTAGTATATAGGGCTCTAAGGTGGTGATAGGTGATTTTAACTTTCCACATTTTGACTGGGACTCCCATACTGAAAAGAGAATGAATAGGATAGAGTTTGTCAAATGTATTCAGGAATATTTCCTCAATCAATATGTAGAGGTCCCAACTAGAGAGAGCGCGATACTGGATCTTCTCAGGGAACGAGACAGGGCAGATGACAGAAGTGAGTGTAGGGGAACACTATGGATTCAGTGATCATAATTCCATTAGTTTCAAGATAATCATGGAGAAGGATAGGATTGGTCCTCGGGTTGAGATTCTAAATTGAGGAAAGGCCAGTTTCGATGGCATCAGAAGGGATCTGGCAGGTGTAGATTGGGTTAGGCTGTTTTCCGGCAGAGATGCTTGGAAGTAGGAGGCTTTCAAAAGTGAAATATTGAGAGTACAGAATCTGCATGTTCCTGTTAGAATAAAAGGCAAGGCTAACGGTTTAGGGAACCTTGGTTATCGAGGGATATTGAGGCCCTGGTAAAGAAAAAGAAGGAGGCACATTTCAGGTATAGGCAGTTAGGATCAAATAAGGTGCTTGCAGAGTATAAGAAATGCAAGAGGACACAAGAGAAATCAGGAGGGTTGAAAGAGAACATGAGGTTGCTCTGGCAGACAGGGTGAAAGAGAATCCCAAGGGTTTCTATAACTATATTAAAAGCAAAAGGGTAGCAAGGGACAAAATTGGTCCCCTTGAAGATCAGCATGGTCATCTGTGCATGGAGCCGAAAGAAATGGGGGAGATTTTAAATGAGTTTTTGCATCTGTATTTACTCTGGAGACAGACACAGAGACTATAGAACTGAGGCAAAAGAATAGTGAGGTCATGGACCATATCCGGATTACAGAAGAGGAGGTGCTGAGTGTCGAGGTGAATGAAGGTGGATAAATCCCCAGGACCTGATGAGGTGTCCCCTCAGACCTTGTGGGAGGTTAGTGCAGAAACTGCAGGGGCTCTGGCAGAGATATCTAAAACGTCCTTAGCCACGGGTGAGGTGCCGGAGGACTGGAGGACAGCTAATGTTGTTCCGTTGTTCAAGAAAGGCTCTAAGAATAAACTGGGAAATTATAGGCCAGTGAGCCTGATGTCTGTTGTGGGTAAATTATTGGAAGGTATTCTGAGGGGCAGGATTTCTAAGTATTTGGATAGACAGGGCCTGATTTAGGGATAATCAACATGGCTTTGTGTAGGTCATGTCTGACTAATCTAACAGTTTTTCAAGGAGGTTACCAAGAACGTTGATGAAGGAAAGGCAGTGGACATTGTCTACATGGACTTCAGCAAGGCCTTTGACAAAGTACGAGAGGACATGGCTTTAGGGTGAAAGGGGAAAGGTTTAGGGGGAACATTAGAGGGAACTTCTTCACTCAAAGGGTGGTGGGAGTGTGGAATGGGCTGCCATCTGATGTGGTAAATGCGGGCTCGCTCTTAACTTTTTAAGAGTAAATTGGATAGATACATGGACGAGAGAGGTCTGGAGGGGTATCTGCTGGTGGCAGGTAAATGAGACTAGCAGAATAATGTTTAGGCACAGACTAGAAGGGCCAAATGGCCTGTTTTCTGTGCTGTAGTTTTCTATGGTTCTATGGAGAGGCTGATCCAGAAGGTTAAGTCACTTGGCATTCAGGATGAAGTAGCCAATTGGATTCAACATTGGCTTAGTGGGAGAAGCAGAGTGGTAGTAGATGTGGTAGGTGTGTGGTAGATCAAAGGGACCTGGAATACAGATCACTAATTCCCTGAAAGTGGCATCACAGATAGATAGGGTCAGAGAGCTTTTGGCACTTTGGCCTTCATAAATTGAGTACAGGAGCTGGGATGTTATGTTGAAGTTGTACAAGATGTTGGTGAGGCTGAATTTAGAGTATTGTGTGCAGTTCAGGTCACCTACCAATAAGCTTGAAAGATTGCAGGGAAAATTTACACGGATGTTGCCAGGACTTGAGGACCTGAGTTACAGGGAAAGGTTGAATAGGTAAGGACTTTATTCCCTGGAGCGCAGGAGAATGAGGGGAGATCTTACAGAGGAATGCAAAATTACGAGGGGTATAGATAGGGTGAATGCATGCAGGCTTTTCCCGTCAGGTTGGGTGAGCCTAGAGCTAGAGGTCATAGGTTTAGGGTGAAAGGTGAAATATTTAAGGGGAATCTGAGGGGAATCTTCTTCACTCAGAGGGCAGTGCGAGTGTAGAACGAGCTGTCAGCGGAAGTAGTGGATGCGGGTTCAGTTGTAACATTTAAGAGAGGTTTGGATAGGTACATGGATATGGTCCGGGTGCAGGTAGATGGGACTAGGCAGAAAACTAGGTCGGCATGGACTGGATGGGCCAAAGGGCCTGCTTCTGTGCTGCAGTGCTCGATGACTCTATGACTCTAAATTTCGCTGGTGGCAGTGGGGAAGAAGCTGTTGTTGAACCTTGAGGTGTGGTTCTTCAGGCTCCTGTACCTCCTGCCTGATGGCATCAACAAGACAAGGGCAAGGCCCGGATGGTGGGGGTCCCTGATGATGGATGTCGCCTTCCTGAGACATCAGCTCTTGTAGATGTCCTCGATGGTGGGGAGAGCTTTACCCGTGATGGAACTGGCTGAGTCCCACCACTCTCTGTAGCCTCTTGCGTTCCTGTGCAACCAGTCAGAGTACTTTCCACTGTATATCTGTAGAAGTTTGTCAGAATCTTCGATGATGTGCCGAATCTCCTTAAACTTATAAGAAAGCAGAGACGCTGGCACCCCTTCCTGTAATGGGGTGACCAGAACTGCACACAACACTCCAAATGTGGCCAAACCAAAGTTTTATTCAGCTGCAATATTAGTTCCCGACTTTTATATGCAATGCCCCGACTGATGAAGGAAAGTATGTTGTACGCCTTCTTTACCACCCTATCCACTTGTGTTCTTAAATGTAGTGATTGTATCTGACACCACAACTTCCTCTGGCAACAAGTCCCAGATATCATACATCCTCTGTACAAAAACTTTGCCATTAAATCACTTTAGGAAATGATAGGGCCCTGAGCAGCACTGATGTACAGAGGGATCTTGGGGTGTAAGTCCATAGCTCCCTGAAAGTGGCAGCACAGGCAGATAGGATGGTAAACAAGACATACAGCACATTTGCCTTCGTCGTTTGGGACATTGAGTTTGAAAGTCAGGAAGTCATGTTGCATCTGCATAAAACTTTGGTCAGACCACATTTGGAGCACTGTGTGCGGTTCTGGTCACCACAATACAGGAAAGATGTGGAGACTTTGGAGATGATCCAAAAATAAGGTTCCACAGAGGAGGTTAGTTCAGAAGGTTCAGACACTAGGTATCCATGGAAAAGTTGTAAACTGGATTCAAAATTGGCTGTGTGGGAGAAGACAGAGAGTGGTAGTGGATGATTGTTTCTCAGACTGGAGGCCTGTGACTAGTGGTGTGCCTCAGGGATCTGTGCTGGGGCCATTGTTGTTTGTTGTCTATATCAATGATCTAGATGATAACGTGGTAAATTGGATCAGCAAGTTTGCTGATGACACTGAGATTGGAGTCGTTGTGGACAGTGAGGAAGGCTTTCAAAGCTTGCAGAGGGATCTGAACCAACTGGAAGAATGGTCCAGAAAATGGCAGATGGAATTTAATGCAGACAAGTGTGAGGTGTTGCATTTTGGAAGGACAAATCAAGGTAGGACATACACAGTAAATGGTAGGGCACTGAGGAGTGCGGAGGAACAAAGGGATCTGGGAGTTCAGATACATAATTCCTTGAAAGTGTCGTCACAGGTAGACAGGGTTGCAAAGAAGGCTTTTGGCATCCTGGCATTCATAAATCAAAGTATTGAGTATAGGAATTGGGATGTTATGGTGAAGTTGTATAAGACATTGGTGAGGCCAAATTTGGAGTATTGTGTGCAGTTCTGGTCACCTAACTATAGGAAGAATATCAGTAAGATTGAAAGAGTGCAGAGGAGATTTACTAGAATGTTGCCGGGTCTTCAGGAGTTGAGTTACAGGGAAAGATTGAACAGGCTAGGGCTTTATTCCTTGGAGCACAGATGAATGAGGGGAGATTTGAAAGAGGTTTACAAAATTGAGGGGTAATAGACAGTTAATGCAAGTAGGTTCTTTCCACCTAGATTAGGAGAGATAAGTACGAGAGGACATAGCTTTAGGGTGAAAGGGGAAAAGTTTAGGGGGAACTTCGTCACTCAGAGTGGTGAGAGTGTAGAACGGGCTGCCATCTGATGTGGTAAATGCGGGCTCACTCAAGTTTTAAGAACAAATTGGATAGATACATGGACAGGAGAGGTCTGGAGGGTTATGGACTGGGTGCAGTTAAATGGGACTAGTGGAATAACGTTTTGGCACAGACTAGAAGGGCCAAATGGCCTGTTTTCTGTGCTGTAGTGTTCTATGGTTCTATACTCATGATTTTATAGACTTCTGAGGTCACCCCTCATTCTCAACTGAACTCGAATAAAGATCCAGCGTGACCTAACTCCCCCTATAACTCAGAACCTCTAGCCCAGGCAGTGTCCTTGTAAATCTCTTCTGCACCTTCTCCAGCTTGACAATGTCCTTCCTATAACAGGGTGACCAAAACTGCACAATACTCCAAATGCGGCCTCACCAACGACTTATATAACTGCAACATAATGTCCCAACTCCTAAACTCAATGCCCTGACGATGAAGGACAGCGTACTAAATGCCTTCTTCACCACCCTGTCTACCTGTGCGGCTGCTTTCAGCGATCTGTGAACTTGTACTCCCAGGTCACTCTGTTCCACCACACTCATTATTGCCCTGCCATTCACTGTATTTCCTACCCTGGTTTGAATGTCCTAAATGCATCACCTCACACTTATCCAAGATGAAATCCATTTACCATTCCTCAGCCCATCTCCCCAACTGATCAAGATTTCTCTGTAATTCATTGTAACCTGTTTCACTATTAAGACCCCCTAATTTAGTATCATCAGCAAATTTGCTGATTATGCCATGTACATTCATATTCAAATCATTTACATACATAATAACAAAGGGCCCAACACTGACCCCGGGACACCTCACTAGTCACAGGCCTCCAGTCAGAGAATCAACCTTCAACCATCACTCTCTGCTTCCTATCATCGAGCCAATTCTGAATCCACCTCGCTAGTTCCCCTTGAATCCCATATGACCATATTCCAGATCAGCCTGCCATGCGGGACCTTGACAAAGGCCTTGCTAAGGTCCATATATACAAAATCCACTGCCCTACTTTCATCTATCCCCTTAGTTACCTCTTTGAAAAGCTCCAAAAGATTTGTCACACACGACCTCCCATGCACAAAACCATGCTGATTGTTCCTGATCAGGCCTTGACTATCCAAGTGACGGTAGATCTTGTCCCTCAGAATTCCCTCCAGTAACTTCCCTACAACTGATGTCAGGCTTGTGGTTCCCTTGGCTTGTCGATACCCTTCCTGAACAATGGAACAACAACAGCCACCCTCTGGTCTTCTGAACTTCGCCAGTGGCTAACGACAAAGCAAATATCTCTGCAAGGGCCTCTGCGATTTCCTTTCCTGTTCTCCCATAAGGTCCAAGGATGCACTTGGTCAGGCCCTGGGGATTTGCCCACCTTAATGTGCTTCAAGGCTGCAAATTCCTCCTTCCTCGTAATATGCATATGTTCCAAAACTACCTATTATCCTCATTTCTTTGGCATCCATGATATTCTCCTTGGTAAGAACTGAGGAGAAATAGACATTAAAAATCTTGGCCACCTCCTGCTGCTCCACACACAGACGGCCCTGATGGTCTTTCAGAGGACCTAGTCGCTCTCTCTAGTCACCCTTTTACTGTTGATATAACCAAACAACCTCTTGGGATTTTCTTTAACCCTGCCTGCCAAATCCATCTCATATCCTCTCTTTGAACTCCTGATTTCCCTCTTAAGCTGGTCTTATACTTTTTATATTTGTTGAGGGATTCATTTGTACCCAGCTGCCTAAACGCGATGTACACTTCCTTCTTTTTCCTGACCAGATCCTCGATCTCTCATCAGCCAGGGTTCCCTGAACTTGAGATGTCTACCTGTCACCCTAACAGGAACATGCTGCCCCTGGACCCTTTTAAAAGCCTCCCACTTGTCAACTGTTCCTTTGCCTTTACATCGAGTCACCCAGTCGATCCCAGCTGGATCCTGCCCAATGCCCTCAGAGTTGGGCCTGCTCCAGTTTAGGGCTTTAACCTGTGGACCTGTTCTAGCTTTTTCCACAACTATTTTAAACCTGATAGAATTGTGGTCATTGGACCCAAAGTGCAACCTGACCGCCACCTCAGTTACTTGGCCTGCCTCGTTCCCAAAGAGGAGATCCAGTATTGCTCCTAGGCACTCAGAGACGTCCTTGACCCTGGCACCCGGGAGGCAACACATTATCTTGTGGCCACAGAATCTCCTGTCTGTCCCCTCACTATCGAGTCTCCTATCAATCCCAGACCAGCCGTCAGTTGTGGCAGGGCTTACACACAGGCTACAAAACAAAGTCAGGCAACATCACCAACAACAGCACATCCCTTCCTGATGATCTTAATGCATTCTATGCACGTTTTGAACAGAAGGGAAGTGGACTGTCACCACCAACCCTGACAGCCTCCAATGCAACTGAACCTGTGATCACCGTTGAGGACATAAGATCAGCCTTCCGGAGAGTGAACACTAGGAAAGCAACTGGCCTGGAGGGTATCCTTGGCCGTGTGCTTTGACGTTGTGCTGATCAGCTGGCGGGGGTATTTGCAGACATATTTAACCTCTCCCTGCTTCAATCTCAGGTTCCCACCTGTTTTAAGAAGACCACTATCATCCCAGTACCTAAGAAAAGCAAGGTAACATGACTACCGACCAGTGGCTCTGACATCCACCATCATGAAGTGCTTTGAGAGGTTGGTTGTGGCACGCATCAACTCCAGCCTCACAGACAACCTCGACCCACTGCAATTCGCCTATCGCTGAAACAGGTCTACAGTGGATGCCAGCTCCCTGGCCCTACATTCAGCTCTGGAGCATCTGGACAGTAAAGACACCTACGTTAGACACCTAGTTTATTGACTACAGCTCTGCCTTCAATACTATAGTTCCAAGCAAACTCATCACCATACTCCGAGACCTGGGACTCAACACCTCTCTCTGTAACTGGATCCTTGACTTTCTGACCAACAGACCGCAATCAGTGCGAATAGGCAGCAATACCTCCAGCACGATTTTTCTCAATACTGGTGCCCCACAAGGCTACATCCTCAGCCCTCTACACTACTCCCTATACACTCGTGACTGCATGGGGTTCTGCTTTAACTCCATCTACAAGTTTCAGATGATACCACCGTTGTAGGCTGTATCTCAAATAACGATGAGTCGGAGTACAGGAAGCAGATAGAGAGCTTAGTGGAATGGTGTCATGTCAACAACCTTTCCCTCAATGTCAACAAAAGAAAAGAACTGATCATTGACTTCAGGAAAAGGGGCAATGTACATGCACCTGTCTACATCAATGGTTCTGAGGTCAAGAAGGTTGAGAGCTTCAAGTTCCTTGGAATGAACATCACCAATAGGCTGTCCTGGTCAAATCAGTTAGATGCCACGGCCAAGAAAGCTCACCAGTGCCTCTACTTCCTCAGGAGGCTAAAGAAATTCAGTATGTCCCCTTTGACACTCACCAACTTTTATCAATGCACCATAGAAAGGTGGTGAATTTGTGGAACTCCTTGCCACGTACAGCAGTGGAGGCCAGATCAGTGGGGGCGTTCAAGGAGGAGATAGATATCTAAATAGTCAGGATATCAAGGGATATGGGGATAAGGCCGGAAATTGGGATTAGAATAGTTTTTTTTCTTCCTCCATTCCCCATTTCTCATTTCTATTTCCCTTTCCTTGGAGCAGACTCAATGGGCCGAATGGCCTGCTTCTGCTCCCTTGTCTTGTGATCTTGTGATCTATCTGGATGTATCACAGCTTGGTACAGCAACTGATCTGCCCAGGACCACAAGAAACTGCAGAGAGTTGTGGAGACAGCTCAGCATACCATGGACTCTGTCTATACCTCTCGCTGACTTGGTGAAGCAGCCAGCATAATCAAAGACCCCATCCACCCAGGTCATTCTCTCTACTCCCCCCTCCCGTCAGGCAGAAGATACAGGAGCCTGAGTGCACATACCACCAGGCTTAAGGACAGCTTCTATCTCACTGTGATAAGACTATCGAACGGTTCCCTCACGATCTACCTTGTTTGACCTTGCACCTTATTGTCTACCTGCACTGCATTTTCTCTGTAGCTGTGACACTTTACTCTGCATTCTGTTATTGTTTTACCCTTTACGACCTCAATGCACTGTGTTAATGAATCGATCTGTACGAGTTGGTTTGCAAGACAAGTTTTTCACTGTACCTCAGTACAAGTGACAATAATAAACCAATACCAATACTATCGCCCTGTCTGACTGCACCCTTTCCCTCTGAGCCTCAGAGCTGGTCACAGTGCCAGGTATCTGTTCGCCCCGGAAAGAACATCCCCCTTAACAGTATCCAAAGAGGTCTACCTGTTAGTGAGGGGAATGGCCACAGGGGAGCCCTGCACTGGCTGCCCACGGCCCCTACACTTCTCTGTATGGTCATCCATCTATCTGGTGTTCCCACGTGCCTGCTGTCCTCGTCCATCCTGAGACCCTGGAGGTTTGGGAGGTTCTGTGCTGGACTAGCCTGGGTGAGTAACTGCACTGAATCTTGTAGGTGGTGCACACTGTAGCCACTGGGCACCAGGGTGGAAGGAATGAATGTTAAGGGTGGTGGGCTCCAGGGGGCTAGATTGTGTTGGGCTTCTTAGAACGGTTTGGAGCTGCACTCATCCAGGCAAGTGGAGGCAATTGTTTCACACTCCTGACCTGTGCCCTGTCAGGAGGTGAGTCACTTCCCACAGGATCTCCAGCCCCGACCTACTCTTGTAGTCACCCATGTTTGTGTAGCTGGTCCGGTTGAGTTCTGGTCAGAGTGTTGATGGTGGGGGGCTTTGCAACAGTAATTGCACTGAATGGCGAGGTAAATGGTTTTAACTCTGTCCTATTGCAGACTGTCATTTGCCTGGCACTTGTGTGCCACAGATGTTACTTGCAAAAGACTGACGTCTTGGACTGCATAGGAATTACCAAGGAGGAGATAATGGCAGTCTTGGAGTGCATTAAGGTGGATAAATCCCCAGGGCCTGACCAAGCACATCCTTGGACCTTGTGGGAAGCTAGATAAGAAATTGCAGAGGCAGTCCACAGAGATTTTGCTTCATCTTTAGCCGCAGGTGAGGTTCCGAAGACTGGAGGGGCTAATGTTGCACTGGTTATTTAAGAAGGGCAGGAAAAGACAAACCAGGGAACTGCAGGCCAGTGAGTCTGGCATCAGTGGCGGGGCAGTTACTGAGGGGATTCTGAGGGACAGAATCTACTAGCATTTGGATCCGGCAGGGACTGATTAATAGTCAGCATGGCTTTGTGTATGGGAAATTGTGTCTGACAAATCTCTTGTTTGTCAAAGGTAACCAAGAGGATAGGTGAGGGCAGGGCAGTGGATGTTGTTGATATGGACTTTAGCAAGGCCTTTGACAAGGTCCCTCATGGCAGGCTGGTCTAGAAGGTTAGATCGCATGGGATCCAGAAGGAGATAGCGGATTGAATTCATAACTGGCTCAGTGGTAGGAAGCAGAGAGTGATGGTGGTAGGTTATTTCTAGGACTGGAGGCCTGTGTCTAGTGGTGTTCCATAGGGGTCAGTGCTGGGACCTTTGTTGTTTTGTATTTATATAAACAATTTAGATCTGAATGTAGGAGACATGGTTAGTTTGCAGATGAAACTAAAATAGGTGGTAAAATAGCCAGTGAGAAAGTTAGAGGATCTTGAATCAGCGTAGGTAAAGTGGGCTGAGGATTGGCAAAGCCTTCAATCCAGATGAGTATGAGGTGATGATTTTGGGAGATCAAACTAGGGTAAGGACATATATAGTGAAACGGTCAGGCCCCAGGGAGTGGGTGTGGAACAGAGGGACCTAGGAGTACAGGTAAATAGTTTGCTGGAAGTGGTGTCACAGGTGGAGAAGGTGTTGAATAAGGCATTTAGCACGCTGGCTTTCATCAGTCAGTAGGGACACTATGTTGCAGGTGTAGAAGGCATTGTGAGACCGCACTTGGAGTATTGTGTACAATTTTGGTGCACACCTGCTGTAGGAAGGGATGCAATTAAGCTGGAAAGAGTGCAAAGAAGATTTACGAGGATACTGCCAGGACTCGAGGGCCTGAGTTATACAGGTTGCGTGGACTAGGACTTTATTCCTTGGAATGTAGGAGATTGAGGGGTGACCTTATAAGGGTATAAAAAATCATGAGGGGCATAGGTGGGGTGAACGCACACAGTCCTTTTCCCAGAGAAAAGGAACAAAAAACTAGAGGGCACAGGTTTGTGAGAGGGGAAAGATTTAAAGGGACCTGAGGGGCAACTTCTTCACACACACAGTGGTGCGTATATGGAACGAGCTGCCAGAGAAAGTAGTTGATGCAGGTAAATAACAATATTTAAAAGGCATTTAGGCAGGGACATGGATAGGAAAGGTTTAGAGGGATATGGATCAAATACAGGCAAATGGGACTAGCTTAGATGGCACTCGCTCAGCATTGGACAAGTTGGGCTGAAGGGCCTGTTTCCGCACTGAATTACTCCATGACTCTCTAATCCAGGCAGCATCCCGGTGAACCCCTTCTGCACCCTCTCCAACTCCTCCACATCGTTCCTGTAATGTGGCGACCAGAACTGCACACAGTACTCCAAATGTGGCCTGACTACATTTACAGAGCTGCAACAGGACATCCTGACTTTTATACTCAACTCCCCAACCAATATGCCTTACGTCTTCTTTACCACCCGATCCACTTGTGTTGCCACTTTCATGGAGCTATCCAAGGCATGTAAGTGGGAAAGTGTGGTTATCATAGGTGACTTAATCTGCAAATTACTGCACCTAATCAAAACTGGCAGGGGTTCTGGTGGAAGATTGAATTTGTGTAGTGTCTGGGATTATTTAATGGGAGCAGTGTGTTATATAATCTACCTGGAATGGAATATTTTAGATTTAAGCGCTACTCAACCACCGCTGAGTTCCTCCAGCAAGATTGTTTGTTTGTACCGATTCCCACATCTGCAGTCTCTGGGTAGACACAGGGCGCTGGAGGAACATCAGCGGGTCGGGCAGCATCTTGTGGAGGGAATGGACAGTCGATGCTTTGGGTCGAAACCCTTCACCTGGACTTCCCATGCCAAGGAGTCTGAACTAGAGGGCATGTGATTAGGTGAGGAGGGGAAGGATTTAAAGGGGATAAGAGGGGTGAATTTGCCCACACAGAGGGCAGTGGGTACATGGAATGAGCTGTCAGAGGTGGTGATGAGGCAGGTACAACTACAGCATTTGGAAGGCATTTGGACAGGTACTTGGTAGCAGAGGTGTAAAGGGATACGGGCCTAATCTGGCAAATAGCATTGCCTCGATAGACATCAGGGTCCAGACTGGGGCCTGTTCCTGTGCTGTACGATATAACAACTCTATACAACAAATTCTGGCATTGCCAGTGACATCCACACTGCCTTAGAAAGTACAAATCAATCTTTTCTAGTCGATCCTCTATCCAATTTTAGCTCTGGAGAGGTTGCAGAGGAGGTTTACCAGGATACTGCCTGGATTGGAGGATGTGTGCTATCAGGAGAGGGTGGACAAGCTGGGGCTGTTGTCCCTGGAGCGGCAAAGGCTGAGGGGAGATTTGATAGAAGTTTATAAAATTATGTGGAGGCATAGATAAACAGCTAGTATCTTTTCCCAGGATTGAAGTGGTCTAGTACTAGAGGGCATGTAGTTATGGTGTGAGGGGGAACGTACAAAGGATATGTGTGGGGCAGGTTTTTTACACAGGAGGGGGCCTGGAATGCACTGCCAGGGGTGGTGGTGGAGGCAGATAGCACAGGAATGTTTAAGAGACACTTAGGTAGGCACGTGAATATGCAGAGACGAGAAGGATATGGTCAATATGTGCGGAAGAGGGATTAGATTAATTAGGAGTCATTGGTTTAATTAGTTCAGCACAACATATTCGTCTTAAGGACAGTCCGCACGGCTCTGTGAGGGGCAGGTCGTGCCTCACGAGCCTGATTGAGTTTTTCGAGGAGGTGACAAAACAAATAAATGAAGGTAGAGCGGTGGATGTGGTGTATATAGACTTTATTAAAATGTTTGACAAGGTTCCCCATGGTAGGCTCATCCAGAAAGTCATGAGGCATGGGATCCATGGAGACTTGGCTGCATGGATTCAGAAATGACTTGCCCACAGAAGGCAGAGGGTGGTAGTAGATGGAGACTATTCTGCCTGGAGGTCGGTGACCAGTGGTGTTCCACAGGGACCCCTACTCTTTGTGATTTTATAAATGACTTGGATGAGGAAGTGAGGGTTGGGTTAGTAAGTTTGCAGATGACACGAAGGCTGGAGGTGTTGTGGAAAGTGTAGAAGGTTGCCATAGATTCCAACAGGATATGGAAAGGATGCAGAGTTGGGCGGAGAAGTGGCAGATGGAGTTCAATCTGGAAAAGTGAGAAGTGATACACTGGAAGATCGAACATGAAGGCAGAGTACAAGGTTAATGGCAGGACTCTTAGCAGTGTGGATGAACAGGGGGATCTTGTGCTGCAAGTCCATAGATCCCTCAAAGTTGCCATGCAAGTTGATAGGGTGGTTAAGCAAGGCGTATGGTGTGCTGGCCTTCATTAGTCGGATCTCCAGATCTTTACATTTCCATTCGATGTAAGGGAGGCCATTTGGCCCATTGAGTGTATGCCAGCTCACAGGGCGATTCATTCCCCACTAATTTTCTCTAACTTTTCTCCCCACATTCCCATCAATCCCACCACCCACCTACACTCAGGGTAATTTATACTGTCCAATTAGCCTACCAACCCATGAGTCTAGTTCCACCACTGAAGGTCACCTTACTGCACCAACCTCAGTTCATTGGCTGAAATGCAAGTCCTTGTTTCGTTGACAAGAGTGTGCATGGCGATTTTTCTGCCCTCCATTTACCCCCCCCCCCCCCCACCTGCCCTCCATCACTTACCCCCATCTGCCTCCATCATCTACTATTCCCCCTGGGGAGTGTTATAGAACTGAGAGACCCAGGGGTACAGGTACATAGTTCCCTGAATGTGGAGATACAGGTAGACAGGGCGGGGAAGGTGTTTGGCACGCTGGTCTTCATTGGTCAGGATACTGAGTACAGGAGTTGGGACGTCATGTTACAGCTGTACAAGTCGTCAGTGAGACCACACTTGGAGCATTGTGCGCAGTTCTGGTTGCCCAGCTACAGGAAGCTGGAGAGGGTGCAGAGAAGATTCACGAGGAGTTTACCAGGACTGGAGGGCTTGAGTTACAGGGAGAATCTGGATAGGCTGGGATTTTCCTCCCTGGAATGTGGGAGGCTGAGAGGTGACCTTACAGAGGTGTATAAAATCATGAGGGGCACAGATAAGGCGAATAATCCCAGCCTTTGTCCCAGGGTAGGGGATAAGACAGTGATAATAAACCTGATTTTGATTCTAAAACTAGAGGGCACAGGTTTAAGGAGAAAGATTTAAAGAGGACCAGAGGGGCAACTTTTTCACACAGAGGGTGGTGGGTGTGTGGAACGAGCTGCCAGAGGAAGTGGTCAAGGTGGGCACAGTCAGTGTTTAAAAGGCATTTGGACAGGTTCATGAATGGGTAAGGTTTATAGGTTCAAAGGGCAAATGCAGGCAAATGGAACTAGCTTCGCTGGGCACCTTGTTCAGCATGGACTGGTTGGGCTGAAGGGCCTGTTTCCGTGATGTATGACTCTATGACCAAATGTTGGTCAACGAGTATTCTCATCCTGCTTTCTAATTCCTTCATGGTCTCGCCTCCCACCCCAGCACTCCTCACAGCCCTATCAACCTCAAGGTCTGTACGTCTTCCTAATTCCATTCTCTAGGTCACCTCTATTCTCTTGGCTCCACCTTTGACTGCTATGCCTTCAGCTGCCAAGGACCAGCTCTGGATTCCCTCCCAACTCTTTTTGCACACTCCTTAAAACCTCCCTATTTGAACAGGTCTGGTCCTTGTAACTGTCTGTGGCTCAGAGTCACATTTTATAAGGACACCTTTGGAACATTTGGAGCTTTTTCCTTCCTTTCTCTCTATGAACTGAAGTTGCTGTAAAGTGGAAGTTGAATGTGAGTGGGTGTCTTGCTGTGTGTCAGATGATACCATGGCTAATTATGTGAGAAATGGTGGGCAAGGGATGAAGCCTTGCAGCCTGATTACATAGCTCTGTCAAAGAAGCCAGACAGGCAAGAGGGCTGAAAAGCCTTCTGTTCCACAAAGCTCTGATTATTCAATTGAGCAATTGTCTGAGAGACATAATTCTTTTCCAGCTGTAATCTATAAATATAAATAAAATTCATGCACCCTAAGATTTCAGCTTTGTGAACATTCACCTTCCATTGCACAGGATAGGATTCTAAATCCGACCCTCCGTGCAGTGGGGAACAGGGAAGCTTTTCCTGTCTCTGGGTGGAAATGTGGCTCTTGATACGTGTAAGAGGAGCGGATATAACTCTCCTCAAAAATAGCAGCAATAACAGGCCTGAATAATAATCCCATTGAGAACTGGACTGTGCCAGGCCTGAACACAGTTTTCTGTGAAGCTCTTGAAGCCCAAGGATCTGGAGAATGGAACCCTGCTCAACACAATGCCCTCTGCAGTTCCCCAAATGCTTCCTTTCACACACCCCTGCTTTGAACCAATTATAATTATCTCTAAGTTAAACATCAAGTTCCTGTGACATGCTTGCTGTCTGTGAGTGAGTAGCATCACAGAATGATATGTTACGAATGGTCTGTTTGACCCATCTTTCCTGTGTCAGATCTCACAAAGAGCTCCCACCCTCTTTACAAAAGCCCTATAGCACTGAATCTCAGTTCTTTTTTAAATCTTTCCTTTCAGACAGCATGTTTCAGATCACACAACTCTCTGCAGGAAACAGAAGGACCTCGTGGTACCACTGGATTTTCCTTGCCTTAAATCTGAACCTTCTGTTTAATGGTCCTTCTGTTACTAGAAATACTTTCTGTCTTCACTAGCAAAGTGGTCAGATAAGTTCATGGTCGCAGTTAATGATGAGAACATATTCTGTGAGAACAGAGAACAGTAAAGCACACTACGGGCCCTTCGGCCCACAATGTTTTACCAACCTATATAAACACCTACTCGCTGATCAATCCAACCCCTCCCTCCTGCACAGCCCATAACCCTCCATTTTTCTTACATCCATGTGTCTATCTAAGAGTCTTCTAAACGTCCCTATTGTATCAGCCTCTACCACCAACCCCAGCAGTGCGTTCCAGCAACCACCACTCTCCGTGTAAAAATCCTACCTCTGACAACTCTCCTAAACTTTCCTCCTCTGACCTTAAATGGATATCCTCTGATATTGGCTATTACTGCCCTGGGGAAAAGGTGCTGGCTGTCCACTCTATCTATGACCCTCATAATCTTATACATCTGTCCAGTTGCCTCTCATCCTGTGTCGCTCCAAGGAGAAAAGACCTGGTTCGCTCAACCTTTCTTCATAAGACATGTTCTCCAATCCAGGCAGCATCCTGGTAAATCTCCTCTGCACCCTGTCTAAAGCTTCACACATCCTTCCTATAATGAGGCAACCAAACTGAACACAATACCTCCGTGTGGTGCTAACCAGAGGTTTATATAGAGCTGCAAACATTATTTCTCTTCTGCATTTCTTATACATTCATGTGCCTACCTAAGAGTTTCCTAAATGCCCTAATGTATCTGCCCCCACAACCTCTGCCGGCAGTGCGTTCCACACCACCCACCACTCTGTGTAAAAAAAAAACACCCCTGACATCCCCCTTATAATCTTCCTCCAATCATCTTAAAATTATGTCCCTCGTTAGCCATTTTCGCCCTAGGAAAAAGTCTCTGACTGTCCACTCGATCTAATCTTATCTTTAGGCCTCCTATCATCTTGTAACGCCTCTATCAAATCACCTCTCATCTTCCTCCTCTTCCAAAGAGAAAAGCCTTAGCTCACTCAACCAATCCTTATAAGTTCAGTCTTAGCTGGTTCCCTGGGAGGGAGGGAGTTAGTGAGGGGTCTGGGTTTGGTCTACAACCAGTGGAATAATTCCAAACGGTGGAAGAGGAGCAGATGGTGCTGGGGACTCACCAGGCTGCTGCTGGAATTAGAGGAGGCAGGAGCTATAAGGAGAGGTTGGACAAACTTGGGTTGTTTTCTCTGGAGCAACGGAGGCTGAGGGGAGACCTGATGGAAGTTTATAAGATTATGAAAGGCACAGATAGGGTAGACAGTCAGAATCCTTTTTCACAGGGTAGAAATGTCTAATACTAAGGGGTATAGTTTTAAGATGAGAGGGGGAAAGTTTAAAGGAGATGTGTGGGGCGAAGTTTTTTTTTTATACAGAGGGGCGGTGGGTGCCTGGAACGGGCTGCCAGGGGTGGGGGTGGAGGCAGACACAATAGTGGCATTTAGACAGACTCACGAACATGCAGGGAGTGGAGGGATCTGGGCCAATGTGCAGCCAGATAGGTTTAGCTTAACTTGGCATCATGGTTGACACAGACATCATGGGGCCAAAGGGCCTGTTCCATGCTGTACTGATCTATACAGCACCCTCAAACAGAGCTCGCTTTTGAGCCATGGATCCAGAGTGGCTTTGGTTGAAGCAGAAGGCTCATCAACAGCAAGCCTGCAGTCTGCTAATGTCGTCCTAAGGGACTGTTCCAGATGGGGACAAGACCTCAATTCTTGCCCCTGGCAAGGAGCCGAGTGGTGACAGACAACCAGATCAACCACTGAGCCTGCTCTCCAGCTTCAGCAAGATAAATCATGAGTGCAGGAAGTTTACAGGAGACAGATGCCCTTGACAGCCCTGATCTGATTAAGCTTACAAATCCCAAAGGTTTATGCCTCTCACGCAGGCACATTCTCTCTGTGAGCTCTGGACGCACGAGCAACGCACGGCTCATTATGCAACCACCAACTCACGAGTAAGGGTCAGGAAGATACATAGGCCATGGAAGAGAGAAAGGCACACAGAGCAAGAGGAAAGGATTAGAAAAATTAAGGTTACAAGAAAAGAGGGAGAGGATTAATTGGAAAATGCTTAGCAGAGACAATGGAAGAACAGTTCTCCTGCGCTAATGAAAACAGGAAATGCTGGAAATACTCAGCCTCCTTTGCTTTACCTCACAAAAGCAAACGGAATACTCTACCACAAGAACAAAAGCAAATAGGAGCAGGAGGAGGCCACTCGGCCCCTCAAGGCCTGCCCACCATTTACTAAGATCATGGCTGATCTACCCCAGGTCTCGTCTCTTCCAGGTCCCCATAGTCCTCAGTTCCCTGATCTTTCAAAAAATTAGCTACTGCCTCTTTAAACCTCACCCTCACTCCAGAATCCCAGAGATTCACCACTCTCAGATGTTCCTGCACACCTCAGTTTTAAACAATAGCCTCCTCATCTTGTAACTATGTCCCGTCCTTTGAGACTACCCCCCCCCCCCCTGTAAAAAACATCTCGACAACAACCCTGACAAGATCTGACAGGTTTCAATAAGATTGCACCTTAGAAATGGGACTGGGAATCAGCCACTCAGCCCATTGACCTTGACCAATCAGCAAGGACTGTGGAAGATCTCTTAGGTCAGAGACACTTTCCTCCATAACCCACGATTCTGCTCCAAGCCAAACATGTATCAATTTCTACTTAGTGAACAAGTTCCCACAGACACTCTGCGTAGTGAAACCCAAAGAGTGGGTGATGAAAATTCTTCTCATAACCCTCCTGAATGGGCAGTCCCTTACTGTGAGTCTGTAACCCGTGGTTCTAGACACTCCAGCCAGGGGAAACATTAACTCTGCATCTTTCATATCAGGTTCTGCAAAAAAAATCTCCATGAGATCACCTCTCATTCTTCTAAACACCAGACTGCATAAATCCTGTCTGCTTAATTCCTCCTCACACAACCAGGAGTCAATCTGTTGAACTTTCATCGCACTCCCTCTATCTAAAGTATATCCTTCCTGAGGTATGGAGACCAGATCTGTGCACAGCATTCCAGATGTGGTCTCACCAGGGCTTTATATAATTGAAACAAGATGTTTTTACTGTTGTACTCAAATCCCCTTGCAATAAAACCCAACACACTGCTTTCCTTCTAGGTTGCTTGCTGAACCTGCACATTAATATGCAGGTTCAGCAAGCAAGCAGATGGGGAACCGGAGGAGTAGGTCAGAGGAAGAAGGGATGGTGAAAAGTCAGATCTAACAGGTAGAGAGGCTTTGAGGAAGGAGAAGCAGAGTACAGGCTATAAAAGTAGTAAGGTGGATGGGCTAAGTGCATTTACCTAAATGCAAGAAGCATCAGGAATAAGAGTGATGAACTGAGAGCTTGGACAAGTACATGGGACTACAATATTGTGGCTATTACAGAGACGTGGCTGACATCAGGGCAGGAATGGATATTGAATATTCCTGGTTTTCAGTGTTTTAAAAGGGATAGGGAGGGGGGCAGAAGAGGAGGAGGGGTGGCGATACTGGTCAGGGACACTGTTACAGCTGCAGAAAGGGTGGATAATGTAGAAGGATCCTCTCTAGAGTCAATATGGGTGGAAGTTAGGAACAAGAAAGGAGCAGTTACCCTCCTGGGAGTATTCTATAGGGCCCCCCCGGTAGCAGTAGGGATACTGAGGAGCAGATTGGGAGGCAGATTTTGGAAAGATGCAAAAATAACAGAGTTATTATAATGGGAGACTTCAACTTCCCAAATATTGATTGGCATCTGCTTAGTGCCAAAGGTTTAGACGGGGCAGAGTTTGCTAAATGTGTCCAGGACGGATTCCAGTCACAGTATGTTGACAGGGCCGACTAGAAGGAATTGCCATATTAGATCTCGTTTTGAGTAATGAACCGGGTCAGGTGACAGACCTATCGGTGGGTGAGCATTTGGGGGACAGTGACCACTCGCTCAATAGCCTTCAGCATTGTCATGGACAGGGGTAGTAGCAAAGAGGACGGGAAGATATTTAATTGGGGAAAGGAGAAAAAGGGGCTGAGGAGAGCGAGAAGGGGACATGAAAAGGCTTTGGCGAGTAGGGTTAAGGAGAATCCCAAGGCTTTTTACTCCTACGTGAAGAACAGAAGGATGGCTACAGTAAAGGTAGGTCAGATTAAAGGCAAAGGTGGGAGGATGTGCCTGGAAGCTGTGGAAGTGGGGTGAGGTTCTCAATGAATACTTCTCTTCAGTATTTACCAAGGGAGGGGGGTCTTGATGATGCTGAGGACAGTGTTGATAAGGGTAATGTTCCAGAATATGTAGATATCGAGAGAGGATGTGTTGGAGCTGTTAGAAAATATTAGGACAGATAAGTCCCTGGGGCCTGACGGAATATTCCCCAGGCTGCTTTGTGAGGTGAGGGAGGAGGATTGCTGAAACCGTTGGCTAGGACGTTTGGAGTCCTCGTTGTCCACGGGGATGGTACCGGATGATTGGAAGGTGGCAAAAGTTGTCCCCTTATTCAAAAAAGGTAGTAGGGATAGTCCAGGGAATTACAGACCAGTGAGCCTTATGTCTGTGGTGGGTAAGCTGTTAGAAAGGATTCTAAGAGATAGGATCTATGATTATTTAGAGAATCATGGACTGATCAGGGACAGCCAGCATGGATTTGTGAAGGGAAGATCTTGCCTCACAAGCCTGATAGGGTTCTTTGAGGAGGTGACCAGGAGATTGATGAGGGTAGTGTAGTAGATGTGGTCTACATGGATTTTAGTAAGGCGTTTGATAAGGTTCCGCATGGTAGGCTTCTTCAGAAGGTCAGAGGCCAAGGGATCCAGGGAGGCTTGGCCGTGTGGATTCAGAATTGGCTTGCCTGTAGAAAGCAGAGGGTTGTGGTAGAAGGGAGTACATTTGGATTGGAGGTCTGTGACTAGTGGTGTCCCACAGGGATCGGTTCTGGGACCTCTACTTTTTGTGATATTTATTAACGACTTAGATGAGAGGGTGGAAGGGTGGGTTAGCAAGTTTGCAGATGACACAAAGATCAGTGGTGTTGTGGATCGTGTGGAGGGCTGTTGAAGCTTACAGAGGGATATTGATAGGATGCAGAGCTGGGCTGACAAGTGGCAGATGGAGTTCAATCCGGAGAAGTGTGAGGTAGTACACTTTGGAAGGACAAACTCCAAGGCAGAGTACAAGGTTAATGGCAGGATTCTGGGCAGTGTAGAGGAGCAGAGGGATCTCGGGGTTCATATCCACAGATCACTGAAAGTTTCCTCACAGGTGGATAGGGTAGTTAAGAAAGTTTATGGGATGTTAGCTTTCATAAGTCATGGGATCGAGTTTAAGAGCCGCGAAGTAATGATGCAGCTTTACAAAACTCTGGTTAGGCCACACTTACTGTGTCCAGTTTCTGGTCGCCTCATTATAGGAAGGATGTGGAGGTGTTGGAAAGGGTGCAGAGGAGATTTATCAGAATGCTGCCTGGATTAGAGAGTATGGATTATGAGGAGAGACTAAAGGAGCCAGGACTTTACTCTTTGGAGAGAAGGAGGATGAGGGGAGACATGATAGAGGTGTACAAAATATTAAGAGGAATAGATAGAGTGGACAGCCAGCGCCTCTTTCCCAGGGCACCAATGCTCAATACAAGAGGGGCATGGCTTTAAGGTAATGGGTGGGAAGTTCAAGGGAGATATCAGAGGGAGGTTTTTCACCCAGAGAGTGGTTGGTGCATGGAATGCGCTGCCTGGGGTGGTGGTGGAGGCTGATACGGTTGGTCAAGGTTCAAGAGATTGTTAGATAAGCATATGGAGGAATTCAAGATAGGGGGATATGTGGGTGGAAGGGGTTAGATAGCGTTAGGTGTGGTTTGAAGGTCAGCACAACATGGTGGGCCGAAGGGCCTGTATTGTGCTGTATTGTTCTATGGTTCTATGGTTCTATTAATTTTCAATAATTCCTGTACAAGGACACCAAGGTCCATCTGTGTAACCCCAGCACCTTTCATCTCTTACTGTTTCAAAACACCTAGTTTTTACTACTGAAAGTGGATGACCTCACATTTTCCCATTTGTCATGTCCTTGCCCACTCACTTAAGCTGCCTACAACTCCTGAAACTTCTCTGCATTTCCTCGCAGCCCACACTGACATGCAGCTTGGTATCATCAGCAAACTTGGATATAATAACCCTTGATCACCTACTACTTGATCCTACTCCTTGTTTTCTATCTGTCAACCAGTCTTCCATCCACACCAATATATCATCCCCAATACACTGCATTCCAATGTTGTTTACTAATCTCCTGCGTGACTCCTCATTGAAGACCTTCTGCAAGTTCAGAAACGCCACTTTAACCCTCATCTATTCTTCAAAAGCTCAAACCAGTTTCTCCAGCAGGATTTCCCTTCACATCCAAGCATTTAATTACTAGTTTAATTTGTTCAGCACAACATGGTGGGCCAAGGGTCTGTTCCTGTGCTGTACTGTTCTATGGTCCACATCCGGATCAACTCTGCCCAATCCCATTACTGTTTTCCATAGAACATAGAACACTACAGCACAGTACAGGCCCTTCGGCCCACCATGTTGTGCCGACATCTTATCCTGCCCTAAGATCTATCTAACCCTTCCCTCCCACATAGCCCCCTATTTTTCTATCATTCATGTATCTATCTAAGAGTATCTTAAATTTCCCTAATGTATCTGCCCCCACAACCTCTGCCAGCAGTGCGTTCCACACATCCACCACTCTCTGTGTAAAAAAAACTTACCCCTGACATCCCCCTTATACCTTCCTCCAATCACCTAAAATTATGTCCCCTCATGTTAGCCATTGTCCTACTGGGAAAAAGTCTCCTGACTGTCCACTCGATCTATGCCTCTTAATCATCTTGTACACCTCTATCAAATCACATCTCATCCTCCTTCTCTCCAAAGAGAAAAGCCCCAGCTCACTCAACCTATCCTCATAAGACATGCTCTCCAATCCAGCAACATAATCTCCCCTGCACCCCCTCTAAAGCTTCCACGTCCTTCCTGTAATGAGGCGACCAGAACTGAACACAATACTCCAAGTGTGGTCTACCCAGAGTTCTATAGAGCTGCAACATCACCTCATGGCTCTTGAACTCAATACCTCCACTAATGAAGGCCAACACACCATATGCCTTCTTAACAACCCTATCAACCTGCATGGCAACCTTGAGGGGTCTATGGATGTGGACCCCAAGATTCCTCTGTTCCTCCACGTGGCCTTTTGTCACTTCTTCAATAATAGTTTCCAGCACTTTCCCTAAACTCAGGATAACTGAAATACAGATTCCTGCCTTCTCTCTTCTACTTTCTTAAATAATGGGATTAGATTTGTTTCATTCCAGTCTGTGGGAAGTGTTCCAGAAATCTTGGGAATTTTGGGAAATTCTACATGATTTGACCAGGACAGGCTATTGGTGATGTTCACTCCTAGGAATTTGAAGCTTTTAACCCTCTTGACCTCAGCACCGTTGATGTAGACAGGAGCATGTAACCCACCACCCCTTTCCTGAAGTCATGACCAGCTCTTTTGTTGACATTGAGGGAAAGGTTGTTGTCATGACACATGTCATTAAGCTCTCTATCTCCTTCCTGTTCCCTGACTCATCATTATTTGAGATACGGCCTACAACGGTGGTATCATCTGCAAACTTGTAGATGGAGTTAGAGCAGAATCTGGCCATGCAGTCATGAGTATATAGGGAGTAGAAGGCTGAGGACGCAGCCTTGTGGGGCACTAGTGTTAAGAATAATCATGCTGGAGATATTACTGCCTATCCTCACTGATTACGGTCTGTTGGTTAGAAAGTCAAGAATCCAGTTACAGAGGGAGGTGTTGATTCCTGGGTCTCAGAGTTTGGTGACAAGTTTGCTTGGAATTATTGTATTGAAGTCAGAGCTGTAGTCAATAAACAATAGTCTAACGTAGGTGTCTTTACTGTCCAGATGCTCCAGAGCTGAGTGAAGGGCCAGGGAGATGGCATCCGCTGTAGACCTGTTTCAGCGATGGGCGAATTGCGGTGGGTCCAGGTTTTCTGGGAGGCTGGAGTTGATGTGTGCCATGACCAACCTCTCAAAGCACTTCATGATGGTGGATGTCAGAGCCACTGGTCAGTAGTCATTGAGGCATGTTACCTTGCTTTTCTTCAGTACCGGGATGATAGTGGTCTTCTCAAAATAGGTGGGAACCTGAGATTGAAGCAGGGAGAGGTTAAATATGTCTGCAAATACCCCCACCAGCTGATCAGCACAAGATCTGAGCACATAGCCAGGGACACCATCTGGGCCAGATGCTTTCCTCATGTTTACTCTCTGGCTGATTGATCTTACATCCTCGACGGTGACCATGGGTTCAGTTGCATTGGAGGCTGTCAGGGTGGGTGCTGACAATCCACTTCGCTTCTGTTCAAAATGTGCATAGAATGCGTTAAGCTCATCAGGAAGGGATGAGCTGTTGTTATCTATGCAGCCCGACTTCGTCTTGTAGCCTGTTATGGCATGTAAGCCCTGCCATAACTGACAGCTGGTCTGGGTCTCTATCTCGAGTCGGTATTGTCACTTGGCATTCCTGATAGCTTTCCGAAGGTCATATGTTGATTTCTTGTACAGATCAGGATCACCAGATTTGTGTGCAGCAGTCCTCGACTTCAGTAGGGAGTGGATCTCCCGGTTCCCCTGGTGGAGCAGGAGATGTGCTGGTAGTACTTTGGTAACACAGTCTTGAGGTTGGCCTGGTTGAAGTCACCTGCAGTAATGAAGAGGGCCTCAGGGTATCCTGTCTCAAGGTTGTTGACCATGGAGTATTGCTCATTGAGCGCAGGCTTCATGTCCGTCCAAGGTGGTTTATGCTCCCATTTCTCACCAGCCTCCTTTGATATGCTGCTTCCCTTTCAACATAAACCCCTTGGTCCTCCTCTGCTGGTTTCTGCACCTTTCCCAATTCTCAGACTACTGCTCTTTTTGACATTACATGGGTTTTCCTTTGCTCAATTACCTTCACACTCATAGGTTGGGACATCAGGTTACAGTTGTATAAGCATTGGTTAGACCGCACTTGGGTACTGTGTACAGTTCTGGTCACCACACTGCAGGAAGGATGTGGTAGCAATAGAGAGAGTGCAGAAGAGATTCACCAAGCTATTGCCTGGAAATGGAGGGCTGTGATTATAAGGAGAGATTGGATAGGTTGGGTTTGTTCTTACAGGAATGTAGGCAGTTGAGGGGTGGCCTTACAGAGGTTTAACACATTATGAAAGGTATAGAGAAGATAGATAATCACAGTACTTTTCCCCAGGTTAGGGGAGTCTGGAATTACAGGGCATAAGTTTAAGGTGAGAGGGGAAAAATTTAAAGGAGATCTACAGGGCACATTATTTACAGAGGGTGGTGGGTATATGGAACGAGCTGCCACAGGGTATGGTAAAGGCAGGTACAAATACATTTAAAAGCCACTTGCACAGGTACTTGGATAGGAAAGGACAGGATACTGGCCTAATGTAGGCAGGTGGGATTAATGTAGATAGACATCAGAATCAGCATGGGCTGAAGAACCTGTTTCCGTGCTGTGATTCTATAATAATACAAACTCTTTAGATACTTACGGCTGGCCCACATTTTCTGTAGTATTTTTCCTCAAAGGGACACAAGGTGAGGTTCTGGTTGCCACACTGAAGGATTGACATGATTGCACTGGAGAGGGTGCAGAGGAGATTCACCAGGGTGTTGCCTGGATTGGAGGCTTCAGTTACGGGAACCAAAATGGACACGCTGGGCTTGTTTTCCCTGGGGTGAAGGAGGGTGAGGGGTGACCTGACAGAGATATATAAAATTATAAGTGGCATAGTTAGGGAAGATAGAATCTTTTTCCCATGGTACAGGTATCAAAAACAAGAGGATATAGATTTAAAGGTGAGAAGGAGATTCAGGGTTGAGGGGAAAGTTTTCCCTCTCCCCACAGAGAGTGGTTGATATCTGGAACTTTGTAACTGTGATGAGAATTCCGAGAGGTTTGGAGAGGGGTGGGGTGATGAATCCTCTGGTTTATTAGTGTTCCAGGGTCAATCCCCAAGTTCCTATATTTACTTTTCACAGCAGTAGCTACAGATTGAAGGGCCAAGGCTGCCACCTCCTGGTAGGATGGTCTTCACACTGTTGGGCAACCTGCTGCATTAACAAGTCGCCCGCAGGGATTGGTGCTGAGTCCGCTCTTGTTCGTCATTTATATAAACTATTTGGATGAGAAGGTAGGTGGAATGGTTGGTAACTTTGTGAATGACACTAAAATTGGTGGTACAGTGTACCATAAGGAAGGTTATTGAAGCTTACAACAAGATCTTGATCAACCGTCTTGAGTTTTGTTGACAAACCAGGGCAGGACTTGCACAGTAAATGACAGGGCCCTGGAGAGTGTTGCAGAACAGAGAGACCCAAGGGTGCAGTTACAATAGTTCCCTGAAAGTGTGACACAGGTAGATGGGGTGGTGAAGAGGGTGTTTGGAATGCTTGCCTTCATCAGTCAGAATATAGAGTACAGGAGTTGGGACGTCATGTTACAACTGTACAAGACGTTGGTGAGGCCACATTCGGAGTACTGTGTACAGAGGTATACAGGTCAGTTCCTACGAGATCCTGCCATAGGAAGGATGTCATTAAACAAGAGGGTGCAAAAGAGATTTACAAGGATATTACCAGGATTGAAGGGCTTGGGTTATGAGAGGCTGGTTAGAACATAGAACAGTACAGCACAGGGAGGGGGGAGAGAGAGAGGGAGGGAGAGGGGGGAGGGGGAGCTGAGGTTTTGGCTCGAGGCTTCTGTGTGAAGTGGCCCAAGTGTTAAGAGTGTGAGCAGCTCTTTAAAAAGCATTCAGTGAGAAGGTACAGGTAAGGTTTTATTTTATTGTTGATCCTTAGTACTTGATTCAGTGCAGGCAGGATGACAGTTAGGGCAGTGAAGTGCTCCTCTTGTAAGACGTGGGATGTCAGGGAACCTCCATCTCCCTGATGACTACATCTGTGGGAAGTGCAGCTCCTGACAGACTGGGTCAAGGAGCTGGCATTGGATGTACTCAGGACTATCTGAGAGGCTGAAAACCTCACAGATGAGACTTTTACGGAGGTGGTCACCAGGAGCAGTAAGCAGTCAGTGCTGGGTTCCCCTGTGGCCATTCCCCTCAGCAACAAGTCTACCCCTTTGGATACTGCTGGGGGGGGGGGGGGGGGGGGGGTTGACCTATCAGGCCACAGCAGCAACAGCCAAGTCAGTGGCACTGTGGCTGGCTCTGTGGCTCAGCAGGGAAGGGTAAAGTCAGGCAGAGCAATAATGACAGGAGACTCGATAGTTAGGCAGACAGACAGGAAATTCTGTGGCTGCAAAAGAGACACCAGGATGGTGTGTTGCCTCCTTGGCGACAGGGTCAAGGATGTCTTGGAGCAGCTGCAGAACATTCCCACAGGGGAGGGTGAGAAGCCAGGTTGTGGTGGTCATTGGCACCAACAACATAGGCAGAAAGGGAGAAGAGGTCCTACGCAGTGTGAAGGGAGTTAGGAAAGAGGCTGAAGAGCGGGACCTCAAGGTAGTAATGTCTGGGTTACTCCCAGAGCCACGTGCTAGTCAGGGCAGGAATAGCATGACAGAACAGCTGAGGAACTGGAGCAGGGTTTCGGGTTCTTGGATCATTGGGACCTCTTCTGGGGCAGGGGTAACCTGTACAAGAGAAATGGGTTGCACCTCAACTGGAGGGGAACCAATAACCTGGCTGGGAGGTTCACTAGTGCTACTTGGGAGGGTTTTAAACGAGTTTGGCAGGGGCATGGGAACCAGAGCACCAGGTCAGAAAGTGGAGGGATTGAGAGGAAGGTGGATGTCAGGCCCAGTAAAAACAGGCATGAGCAAAGTAACAGACAAGATGGGACGGATGGGTTGAAGTGGGTGTATTTTAATGCTGGGAGCATTATGCATAAGGGTGGTGAACAGGAATATCAGCATACCCTTCCCAAATCTCACCTTCTCCTTTTATCTTGGCCACTTCTTCTGGCTCCAGATATAAATCCTCTCCTTTGTGAACCTACCCTTATTTGTCAAAGCCGATCCTTACCTTAAAGACGTGCATAAAATGCCTTGGGATTATCCTTAACCCTAATTGGCAAGGATTTCATGGCCCCTTCCTCAGCCTAACTTCTTGTTTAAATTCTTTCCTGCATCCTTAATATTCACGGGCCTTGTCCAACTAAGCTGCTTTTTCTTTTTGACTATGCTTACAAAATCTCTTGCAGCAATCTGTTGAAGGAACTCTGGGCCGAGCAGCATCTGTAGGGGGAGAACTGTTGATGTTTTGGGTCACGGTCAAAATGACGGACAATTCCTTTCCCCCCCACAGATACCATTCAACCCACTGTTCCTCTAGCAGATTGTGTGTTGCAAGTGAATGCAGCATCTGCAGTCTCTTGTGTCTAACAATATCTTGCCATCCAAGCTTCCCAAACCTTGCCATCCTTATTTTTCATCCTTACAGGAACAAGTAACCAACTGGTTTTTAAAACGTTTTTTAAAATAAATGTTTTTATCCACGGGCTGCTGCTCCCAATCTGCACTCCCAGTTCCTGCCTAATACTGTTATAATTAGCCTTCCCCAATTTGGCACTCCCCCACCCTCGCACTCACCCGCCAAGGTCCAGTCTTGTCTTTATCCAAAACTATCTTGAAACTCAGAGTTATGATCACTATTCCTGAATGCTCTCCCACTGAAACTTTGATCACCTGGCCAGGCTCGTTTCCCAGTACAATGTCCAGTATGGCCCCTTCCCTAATCAGCTATTACCAATCCTTCTAACTACTGATGGAAATAAAAAGGAACAACTTGACCTTGCCTGACCGAAGCCTCCCTTGTCAAAGCCTCTGCACTTTGACCTCCACCACAGCACTTCAGCCTGTGATGTGGCTGCTCCTACCTCAGTAATGGTTGTATACCTCTTGTTTCTACGGCTCTTGCTCACCAGTCTAACAGGAACTGTTGGCCCCACTGAAGCCTGTAGGGATTTCCTCGCTCTCCCTCACACAACAGGAAACTTCACCCCATAGCAGAGGGCATGGGTTTGTTGGAAGTTTAGATCTCATAAGAATTCTTTTTTTCCACCCACTGTGTTTAAAAACGGAAAGGTACTGAGTGGGTGGTGGAGACGGGTCCTCTCATTGAAGATGAGTTCTTGAGTAAGTAAAGCACTGAAGGCTGTGGACCAAGTGCTGGTGAATGGGATTGGTATAGACGAGTAGTTGTCGGTAAGCTGAAGGGCCTGTTGCTTTGCTGTACAACTGACTCCACATCCACCAGCTCTCCTGTATCCGCAGCACATGCTACTACGCAGCACAGAGAGTGGTGGGTGCATGGAACTGCAGGGGTGGTGGGGGCAGGTAACATCAGGGACATTTAAGAGACTCTTAGATAGACACGTGAATGATAGAAAAATAGGGGCGATGTGGGAGGGAAGGGCTAGATAGATCTCAGAGCAGGATAAAATGTTGGCACAATATTGTGGGCCGAAGGGCCTGTACTGTGCTGTAGTGTTCTATGTAACTCCAATGAACAGTTCAAGCACCATTCCTTTCATAAAACCAACTGACTTTGCCTGATGACCTTGAATTTTTCTAATGCACTGCATGTCTTTACATGGCTTCCCCTCTGAACAAATTCACCTCCTGTTGCACCAATCTCAAGGTGGGAATCTTGTCTCCTCCTCGATTACTAAAACATGCTCTTGCTTGCCAACTGACAGCCTGTAACTCGCCCTCTATAGCTGCCACCCTCCTGGGCCAACATGTGATCCTCAATCACAATTGTAGCTCCAGACAGAAGATTCCCATATTTTATGAGAATAACAAACTGTTTTTATTCAATAAATACCAAAAATCCATGATGTGTGAAATTATAGCAGGTCAAGTGTTCTGGTGGAACTGGAAACTGACCACCATCAGGGAGGAGGCTGGACTCTTCCTTTCTGCTGCTGAAGCCTCCTCGTCCAGGCGAAGTGTGGGAAGGAATCACCACATCGAACCACTCCCAATCACACTTGGTGGGTTGCTGAGAACAGACGGCCCAAGCAGAGGCGCTGACTGGTGAGGACACTTGGTCATGCCCACCTGATCTGCCGGGGCTCCTGGCCATGTCGATCCCTTAGATCATTCTTTGACAGCAGGGTGGTTTCTACGTTTTCTCTGCTCCAGGTACCTTTTGAAGGCAGGTTCCTCCCTCTGCTCCTCCGCTTCTGTCAAAGAAAGTGGAAAGAAGGAGATACTGACAGAAGAGTGTGTGCACAGTACAAGTCCCATCCCCACCCCGTCCACAACATGGAGATGTGAACGGTCCAGGTCCCATCCCCACCCCGTCCACAACATGGAGATGTGGGCGGTCCAAGTCCCATCCCCACCCCGTCCACAACATGGAGATGTGGGCAGTCCAAGTCCCATCCCCACCCCCTCTACAACATAGAGATGTGGGCAGTCCAGGTCCCAGCCCCCACCCCCAAGCCTAGGCAATTCCTGGAGCCCTTTCCTGCTTGCAATGGCCTTGCCCATTAGGGAGAGCTCCCATCTTCTCCAAAGGCCAAGGATGTGCCTCTTACTTTGATAATCCAGGTCATCTGTATCAGAATCTACTTCCTCATCCTCCTCTTCAATGATTCCACGGGTCAGGATCAGACCCGAGGGTCCTGGCTCCACATCGCGCTCTGTATCTGCTCAAGGAAAAAAGATGAGAATCAATTCCACAACACACTGGCCAGTGCCCAGGTGGATCTGTTGCCCCCCCACCCCCTCACACCTGCCTATCACTATCTCTTGCCTGTATCTACCAATCACCACCTAGTGCCCACCCCACCTCCCCTCTTGTCCACCTATCACTGCTCTGCTTTTCCCTCCTCTATATTGGGCTTCCCCTTTTCCTAGCTTCAGTCCTGAGGAAGGGTCCTGACCCGAAACATTGACCGCCTGCTTTTCTCCACAGATGCTGCCTGGCCTGCTGAGTTCCTCCAGCATCATCGTGGTTTTCACACTGGCCAGGTTCTCCCCAGATGAACCCACCTTACCTGACACTGATAACCAGGAAAATGCTACATCCAAACTAGGGAATGTTTCTGGATATTAAAGCATAAGGGTGGCATGGTAGGGTAGTGGTTAGCATAATGCTTTACAGTACCAGCGACCCGGGTTCAATTCCAGCCGCTGTCTGTAAAGAGTTTGTACGTTCTCCCCGTGTCTGTGTGGGTTTCCTCTGGGTGCTCCGGTTTCCTCCCACATTCCAAATAGACGTACAGGTTAGGAAGCCGTGGGTGTGCTATGTTGGCCCCGGACGCGTGGTGACACTGGCGGGCTGCCCCCAGAACACTCTCAGACTGTGTTGGTTGTTAGTGCATAAAGACATTTCACTGTGTTTCGATGTACATGTGACTAATAAATATTATTATTTATTAGGAATGAGCAAGGGTGGTCAGAGACGGAGAGTGACTGCTCCCACTTACAATTGGCAGCAACGTGGCTGGAATCCATGGCAACATCCCCCATGTCCCTCCGCAGTAGCTCCAGTTGTTCCTCTCGCTTCTTTGCCTCCTTGTCAGCCTAGGACACAGAAGATTAAACGGTGGTTTGAGGGACAAAGGTGTCGGAGGGGATACACATTAAGGTGGCTCAGGTGGTTTAAAAGGCATGAGAGACGATTTCCTTTATTTGTCAACAGCAGGGAGGTTGTATACAATACTAGTTATACCACAGGTGCAGCAGTATTTAGATGTGGGCACCACAGGAAGGATGCACAGATTTACTATTTATCTCAAAGCTGGGCTGGTTTTCAATGGATCAAGAAGAGAATAAGGGATTATTTGATTAGGGTTTGTAAAATTACGAGTGGCTACTCAGGGTGAACTGTGAGTTTTCCCTTGGCAAAATTCAGTAATGAGGTCATAGATTTGTGAAAGTGCAGAAGAATTGGAGGGAGATGAGGGGGGGGGGGAAAACTTCTCCCTGAGAAAGTTGGAACTCACTGCTTGACAGTGGGGTGGAGGCAGAAACCTTCCTCACATTTAGACAATACCTGAAGAGGCTATTTCAGAGCAATGGACCAAGAGAAGGGATTAATCCACACTCTTTATGGCCATTCAGTCTGGAGATGGGTTGAACGGCCTCCTCCTGGTCAACAGTTTCATTCTAACTCACAAGCAAAGGTGAAAGGAGTCTCTATTTTTATAGACTCCTCAATTTCGTTTGATCATCATGAGACAATTTCTGACGGGAATGGTCGATTTTTATTAATTACTGGCTTACTTCACGATAAAAAAGTGGTTCTGGTTAATATCTATGCATCTAATGTGGATCATCCCGAGTTTTTTAAACATTTATTTGCACCTTTTCCTAATTTAAACGAACATACGTTGATTATGGGTGGAGATTCCAATTGATGCTTAAACCCTTCGATGGATCGATCCGTGTCGAATCATGTGCTTCCAAACAAATCCACTGTCTTTATTCATTCCTCCTTAATTGATTCCGGAATTTTAGAAGTTCGGAGATTTCTACACCCATATGATAAGGAGTTTTCATTCTTCTCTCATGTTTATCATAATTACTCTAGGATTTTATGGTGCGGTCCATGATGGCCACATCTGCACTAAGTGCTTGAGGCTGGAGGAACTTCGGCTCAAACTTGATGAGCTGGAGTTACAGCTTCAAACACTGCGCAGCGTCAGGGAGGGAGAGAGTTATGTAGATACTGTACATCAGGAGACGGTCACCCCCCTTAGAGCAGGTACTTCTGGAGTCCAGGAAGTAGACAGAAGGGTGACTGTCAGGGGAGGGAAAAGGAAAAAGAAAACAAACAGGCAGGTAGAGCAGAGGACCCCGGAAGCTGTTCCCCTCAGTAACAGGTTTTCCGCTTTGGAAGCTGTTGAGGGAGATGACCTGCCGGGGCCAAACAGCAGTAGCCAGGTCTGTGGCACTGGGACCAGTCCTGCTGCTCAGAAGGGAAGGGAGGAGAAGAGGAAGGCAGTAGTGATAGGGGACTCGATAGTCAGGGAAACAGACAGGAGGTTCTGTGGCAGTGAGCATGAATCCCGGATGGTATGTTGCCTCCCAAGTGCCAGGGTCCGGGATGTCACTGATCGGGTCCACAGGATTCTAGAGCGGAAGGGAGAACAGCCAGAAGTCGTGGTTCATGTTGATACCAACAACATAGGTAGGAAGAGGATTGAGGTCCTGAAAAGTGAGTTTAGCGAGCTGGGCAGAAGGCTGAAGGACAGGACCTCAACAGTAGCAATCTTGGGATTGCTGCCAGTGCCACTCGATAGTGAAGGTAGGAATAGGAGGAGATGGCAAATAAATGCGTGGCTGAGAAGTTGATGCAGGACGGAGGGTTTTAGATCACTGGGATCTCTTCTGGGGAAGGTGGGACCTACACAGAGAGGACGGGTTACACCTGAACCTGAGGGGGGCCAATATCCTTGCAGCCGGGTTTGCTGGGTGGTTCGGGAGGGTTTAAACTAGATTGCAAGGGGGAAGGGAACCAGAGGAATAGGTCAGAGGAAGAAGGGGATGGGGAAAAGTCAGATCTGACAGGTAGAGAGGCTTTGAGGAAGGAGAAGCAGAGCACAGGCTATGTAGTAAGGTGGATGGGCTAAAGTGCCTTTACTTAAATGCAAGAAGCATCAGGAATAAGACAGATGAATTGAGAGCTTGGATAAGTACAGGTGACTATGATATTGTGGCTATTACAGAGACATGGCTGACATCAGGCAGGAATGGATATTGAATATTCCTGGTTTTCAGTGTTTTAAAAGGGATGGGGAGGGGGGAGAAGAGGAGGAGGGGTGGCAATACTGGTCAGGGACACCGTTACAGCTGCAGAAAGGGTGGATAATGTAGAAGGATCCTCTCTAGAGTCAATATGGGAGGAAGTTAGGAACAAGAAAGGAGCAGTTACCCTCCTGGGAGTATTCAATAGGCCCCCCCCCCGTAGCAGTAGGGATACTGAGGAGCAGATTGGGAGGCAGTTTTTGGAAAGATGCGAAAATAGCAGGGTTATTATAATGAGAGACTTCAACTTTCCAAATATTGATTGGCAGCTGCTTAGTGCCAAAGGTTTAGACGGGGCGCAGTTTGTTAAGTGTGTCCAGGACGGATTCCTGTCACAGTATGTTGACAGGCCAACTAGAGGGAATGCCATATTAGATCTAGTTTTAGGTAATAAACCGGGACAGATCTATCGGTGGGTAAGCATTTGGGGGACAGTGACCATTGCTCCATAACCTTTAGAATTGTCATGGACAGGGATAGGAGCAAAGAGGAAGGGAAGATATTTATTGGGGAAAAGTGAATTATGAGGCTATAAGGCGAGAACTTGGGAGTGTAAATTGGGATGGCATTTTTGAAGGGAAATGTACTATGGAGATGTGGTCGATGTTCAGGGATCTTTTGCAGGATGTTAAGGATAAATTTGTCCCAGTGAGGCAGAGAAGGAATGGCAGGGTGAAGGAACAGTGGGTGACGAGAGAGGTGGAACACCTAGTTAGGAAGAAGGCGGCAGCATACATAAGGTGTAAGCAGCAAGTATCAGACAGGGCATGTGAGGAATACAGAGTAGCAAGCAAGGAAGAAAGGGCAGAGGATGGCAAGAAGGGGACACGAAAAGGCTTTGGCGAGTAGGGTTAAGGAGAATCCAAAGGCTTTTTTCTCCTACGTGAAGAGCAGAAGGATGGCTAGAGTAAAAGTAGGTCCAATTAAAGACAAAGGTGGGAGAATGTGCCTGGAAGCTGTGGAAGTGGGTGAGGTTCTCAATGAATACTTCCCTTCAGTATTCACCAAGGAGAGGGGTCTTGATGATGCTGAGGACTGTGTTGGTAAGGGTAATGTTCTAGAGTATGTAGATATCAAGAGAGAGGATGTGTTGGAGTTGTTAGAAAATATTAGGACAGATAAGTCCTCGGGGCCTGACAGAATATTCCCCAGGCTGCTTCCTGAGGCGAGGGAGGAGATTGCTGAACTGTTGGTTAGGGTCTTTGAGTCCTCGTTGTCCACGGGGATGGTACCAGAGGATTAGAGGGTGGCGAATGTTGTCCCCTTAATCAAAAAAGGTAGTAGGGATAGTCCAGGGAATTACAGACCAGTGAGCCTTACATCTGTGGTGGGTAAGCTATTGGAAAGGATTCTTAGAGATAGGATCTATGATCATTTAGAGAATCATGGACTGATTAGGGACAGCCAGCATGGCATTGTGAAGGGAAGATCTTGCCTCACAAGCCTGATAGGGTTCTTTGAGGAGGTGACCAGGAAGATTGATGAGGGTAGTGCAGTGGATCTGGTCTACATGGATGTTAGTAAGGTGTTTGATAAGGTTCCGCATGGTAGGCTTCTTCAAAGGGTCAGAGGCCAAGGGATCCAGGAGGCTTGGTAGTGTGGATTCAGAATTGGCTTGCCTGTAGAAAGCAGAGGGCTGTGGTGGATGGAGTGCATTTGTCTTGGAGGGGTGTGACTAGTGATGTCCCACAGGGATCGGTTCTGGGACCTCTACTTTTTCTGATATTTATTAATGACTTAGGTGAGGGGGTGGAAGGCTGGGTCAGCAAGTTTGCAGATGACACAAAGATCGGTGGTGTTGTGGATAGTGTGGAGGGCTGCTGAAGCTTACAGAGGGATATCGATAGGATGCAGATCTGGGCTGACAAGTGGCAGATGGAGTTCAATCCAGAGAAGTGTGAGGTGGTACACTTTGGAAGGACAAACTCCAAGGTGGAGTACAAGGTAAATGGCAGGATTCTGAGCAGTGTAGAGGAGCAGAGGGATCTGGGGGTTCATATCCACAGATCACTGAAAGTTGCCTCACAGGTGGATAGGGTAGTTAAGAAAGCTTATGGGATGTTAGCTTTCATAAGTCGTGGGATCGAGTTTAAGAGCCACAAAGTAATGATGCAGCTCTATAAAACTCTGGTTAGGTCACACTTAGAGCACTGTGTCCAGTTCTGGTCGCCTCATTATAGGAAGGATGTGGAAGTGTTGGAAAGGGTGCAGAGGAGATTTACCAGGATGCTGCCTGGATTAGAGAGTATGGATTATGAGGAGAGACTAAAGGAGCTAGGGCTTTACTCATTGGAGAGAAGGAGGATGAGGGGAGACATGATAGAGGAGTACAAGATATTAGGAGGAATAGATAGAGTGGACAGCCAGTGCCTCTTTCCCAGCTTTAAGGTGATGGGTGGGAAGTTCAAGGGAGATGTTAGAGAGAGGTTTTTCACCCAGAGAGTGGTTGGGGCATGGTGGTGGTGGAGGCTGATACGTTGGTCAAGTTCAAGAGATTGTTAGATAGGCATATGGAGGAATTTAAGTTAGAGGGATATGTGGGAGGAAGGGGTTAGTCTTAGGTGTGGTTTGAAGGGCGACACAACATGGTGGGCCAAAGGGCCTGTATTGTGCTATGGTTCAACATGTGCTATATACTCTTTGATACAGTTTAAGGCAGTTCATAGGACTCGTGTCGAAGGACAAGTTAGCCCATTTTTATCACCATATAAATCCTATATGTGACAGAAGTAATTCGGAGGTGGCTTCCCTGACACATATGTTTTGGTCCTGTTCTCTTTTGGAAAAATATTGGAAGGACATTTTTAATATTATTTCAACTGTATCGAATATTGATCTCAACCCCATCCTATTACTGCAATTTTTGGGTTACCAATGATGGATTCTGGCCATTTATCCGCTTCTGCCTGTCGTATGATTGCTTTTGTTACATTAATGACCAAGAGATCCATTCTATTTAACCCCTACCACATTTCAATGGTTTTCTCAAACTATAACATGTTTAAACTTAGAAAAAAGTAGGAGTGGTACTGTTGATATATATAGAGGTACCAATGAAAGAGAAGGAAATACTTGATCTCCTATTAGGGAACCAGGCAGGTTAGGTGACAGAAGTATGTGTAGGTGAGCATTTCGGGTCCAGTGACCATAATGCAATTTATTCAAGATAATTATGGATAAGGATAGGTCTGGTCCTCGAGTGGAGGTTCTAAATTGGAGAAAGGCCAATTTTGTGGAAATGAGAAAGGATCTAGGTAGGGTGGATTGGGATAAGTTATTTTCTGGCAAGGATGTGCTCAGTAAATGGAAAGCCTTCAAAGATGAAATTTTGAGAGTGCAAAGTTTGTACGTTCCTGTCAGGAATAAAGGCAAGGGTAACAAGCATAGGGAACCTTGGTTTTCAAGGGATATTGGTGAGCTGGTTAAGAAAAAGAGAGGTGTATAGCAGGTATAGGCAACTAGGAGCGGATGAGGTACTTGAAGAGTAAGGAAATGTAAGAAAATACTAAAAAAGGAAATCAGGAAGGCAAAAAGAAGACATGAGGCTGCTTTGGCAGATAATGTGAAGGTAAACCCAAAGGGTTTCTTCAGGTATATTGAGCAAAAGGATAGTAAGAGACAGAATTGGTCCCCTAGAAGATCAGAGTGGTTGTATATGTGTGGAGCCTCAGGAGATGGGGGAGGTCTTTTTTTGCATCAGTATTTACTCAGGAAACTGGCATCGTGGATATGGAAGGAAGGGAAACAAGGACTAGTGTCATGGAACATATAGAGATTAAAGAGGAGGAGGTACTTGATGCTTTACAGCAAATAAAGGTAGATAAATCCCCAGGGCCTGACAAGGTATTTCCTCGGACCTTGAGAGAGACTAGTATAGAAATTGCAGGGGCCCTGGCAGATATACTTAAAATGTCCTTAGCCACAGGTGCAGTGCCAGAGGACTGGAGGATAGCTCATGCTGTTCCATTGTTTAAGAAAGGCTCGAAGAGTAAACCGGGTAATTACAGGCCAGTGAGCCTGACATCAGTTGTGGGTAAATTATTGGAAGGTGTTGTGAGAGGTAGGACATATAAGTATTTGGACAGCCAAGGGTTGATTAAGGATCGTCAGCATGGCTTTGTGCGTGGTAGATCGTTTTTAACGAATCTTGTGGAGTTTTTTGAGGAGGTCACTAAGAAAGTAGATGAAGGTAAGGCTGTGGATGTTGTCTACATGGACTTTAGTAAGGCCTTTGACAAGGTCCCACATGGGAGATTAGTTCAGAAGGTTCAGTCAATGGGTATCCATGGTAAGGTTGTAAACTGGATTCGAAATTGGCTGAGAGGGAGAAGACAGAGAGTAGTTGTGGATGGTTGTTTCTCAGATTGGAGGCCTGTGACTAGTGGTGTGCCTCAGGATCTGTGTTGGGGCCAGTTGTTTGTTGTCTATATCAATGATCTAGAAGATAATGTGGTAAATTGGATTAGTAAGTTTGCGGATGACACTAAGATTGGAGGTGTAGGGGACAGCTAGGAAGGCTTTCAAAGCTTGCAGAGGGATCTGGACCAAATGAAAAAATGGTCCAGAAAATGGCAGATGGAATTTAATGCAGACAAGTGTGAGGTGTTGTATTTTGGAAGGACAAATCAAGGAGGACATACACAGTAAATGGTAGGGCACTGAGGAGTGCGGAGGAACAAAGGGATCTGGGAGTTCAGATACATAATTCCCTGAAAGTGGCGTCACAGGTAGACAGGGTTGTAAAAAAGGCTTCTGGCATCCTGGCATTTATAAATCAAAGTATTGAGTATAGGATTTGGAATGTTTTGCTGAGGTTGTATAAGTCATTGGTGAGAACAAATGTAGAATATTCTGTTCAGTTCTGGTCGCCGAACTACAAGATGGGTGTCAGTAAGATTGAAAGAGTGCAGAGGAGATTTACAAGAATGTTGCCGGGTCTTCACGAGTTGAGTTATAAGGAAAGACTGAGCATGTTAGGACTTTATTCCTTGGAGCGGAGAAGAATGAGGGGAGATATGATAGAGGTTTATAAAATGATGAGGGGCTTAGACAGGGTTAATGCAAGTAGGCTCTTTCCACCTAGATTAGGAGAGATAAGTACGAGAGCACATGGCTTTAGGGTGAAAGGGGAAAGGTTTAGGGGGAACATTAGAGGGAACTTCTTCACTCAAAGAGTGGTGGGAGTGTGGAACGGGCTGCCATCTGATGTGGTAAATGCGGGCTCGCTCTTAACTTTTAAGAGTAAATTGGATAGATACATGGATGAGAGAGGTCTGGAGGGGTATGGGCTGGGGGCATGTAAATGGACTAGCCGAATAATGTTTCAGCACAGACTAGAAGGGCCAAATGGCCTGTTTTCTGTGCTGTAGTTTTTCTATGGTTTCTATGGTTTTCTATGATCCTTCGCTTAAATTTGAGGAAGTTTGGAGTCCATTTATTCGATATTTCCATATGATGTAAGCTGACCTTTTTCGAATCCCTTTCAATAGCCTTTGAATATAGAGGAGCAGAGCTGACGACATAATAATTTTTTTTAATCTAAGAAATATCAGTCCAGTTTTTTTTCTTTGAAGTTTTTGGTTTGCTTTTGTCTATTGTTATTTTTGTTTGATTTGGGGGCTTTCTTTTCATATAATCAAATTTCTTCTCAATTTCTTTTTTTTTGCATTATGTACACTTAGCAAGATAGTGGGAGGTCTAGATTACATACTTTACTCCTTGTGAGTATAAATATTAACTGTCATTATTGTTATCCCGATCTCCTCGCACCGTGTATAATTATTAATGTTATGTATATTAATTTGAATTGAAATTCAATAAAAAGATTGAAAAAGAAAGAATGGCCTCCTCCTGTGCTACAATGTCTATGACTGATGTGTGTGGGGGAGGGGTCCAAGGGAACCAGGGTAGAGTGGTGTTGAGTAGACATCTGGGGAGAAGCCACTAACACCCTGACGTCTGCCCTCATGATCAGTCACTCACCAGGTGTTGCTGCATCTTCTGGTAATGTGGTCGATATTCACTGTGGGAAGACAAGCAAACTCGAATTAAGCAGAGCCTGTCACACCCCTCCCATCAGCAACACCCCAGCGGCCAGGTCTGAGCCAGTGGGTATGGGAGATCTAATTAAATGTCAGCAACAAGCCCAAGTGGGAACAGAGCAAAGACAGGCGAGTCTGGAGGGAGTGTCTCATGCCTCCAAATATCAGTCTTCAAGCTCACCTCTCATACTCGGCTGCTGCCTCAGTGACCTGCTGGAGGAAGTCATCCATTCCAATGCCCTCCACTGCGGATACCCCGACCACCTGACAGAAACAAACTGAGTCAGAGCTGCTCCAGAGAAAGGCAGTCGTACAGCCCACGTGTACAGGTCCCACCTACCACCGCAGAGCACCACACAGCGACAAGAGTGGTGACTTATGGGGAACCTGATTCAGCCCCTACCACATTTCCCAGTTCAGCCCAACAGTAAAGGCAGCAGAGAGAGACTTTGGCACCTCCCTCTCACCAACTTGCTTCACTGAGACAGCCATTTAGTTCATTTGATTTCTCCCAGCACTCTGCTTTGCTGCCATTACTGTCCAGTACTTCTCTTTTCCACTATTTTCTCCTTTAATATTGAATCTACAACATCTGATCTTTCGGTGGGAACATGACTGACAAGAAGAACAGATGAGAGCGTGGGCTGGGGCTCCTTTCTACGTGCTCTGTCTTTTCAAAATACCTCTCCAATTCTCTTCTGAAGACTACTTCCACCCATTCAGGCAACGAGCTCTGGGTAAGGTCCCCTCCACATAAGTCCTGCGTGCATTTCTGGTTGCCACATAATAGGAAGGACGTGGTTACACTGCAGAGAAGGCAGAAAATGTTGCCTGGGATGGAGTGTCTCCGTTCTGAGCAGAGACTGGATGGGCTGGGTTTGTTCCCTTGGACAGAGGTGTTTGAGGGGAACTTCATAGAAGTGTACAAAATTAGGAGGGGCATGGTTAGTGTATAAAGAGAAACACTTCCCATTTGGAGGGGAACTAAGGGGCACAGGTTTAAGTGAGGAGTGAGGATCTGAGGGTTTTCCATCGGGGTGAATGGAATCCAGACACACTGCCCAAGAGGGTGGAGCAGACGGGTCCTCACAGTTAAAGCGCACCGGGATTGCCAAGGAATGGGATTAGTTGGGATGGATACTTGGTGGAATGGGGCTGTATAACTCTATCCATTCTCGGGGGACAGGGATGCTTCCTCTCGTGGAGAAACAGAACCAGAGGACACGTTCTCAGAATAAAGGGTGCCAATGCACTGAGTAAGAATTTCTTCTTTCAAAGGGTTGAGAGTTTTTGGGCACCTTGCTGCATAAGTTTCTGATCAGTAAGAGAATCAAGGGTTATGGTGAAAGAGCAGGAACGTGGGCCTGAGCAACGTTGGATCAGTAATGATCCTACTGAATGGCAGAGCAGGCTGGAGCAGCTGACAAGCCCTCTCCTGTTCACTTGTAGCCCAAACATCCAAGGGCCCACCTTACTTAGAGACAAGAACAGGTGAACCAAGGGGAGAAACAGCCAACAGCTACTGGAAGGAATACTTCAAACTGCATATCTGGCCTTGATCAGATCACCTTGAACTTTATGCAAAGTACCACATAAAAGTCTGGTGCACAAAATAGAGCACGTGGTATTGGGGTGTGTTAACATAGACTGAAGATAGGTTATTGCAGTTATAGAAGGGTCTTTGTCAGGCTGGAAGGATGAAACTAGTGAAGAATCAGTTCTTGGCCCTCAATTACTTAATGACCTGGAGGAGGGGAAGAGTACGAGGTGTCCAAGTTTGATGATGACATGAAAATAATTGGGAGGGCCATGTTGTGATGGGGTTATTAGGACTCGGCCACTGGATATAGTTAAAACATGGAACATCACAGGAACAGGCCCCAGATTGAGTGAATGTGTGAAAACTTGACAAATCAAGTTCAAAGTGGGGAAGTGCAAGGTTACACACTTCCATGCAAGGAACATAATGGAGAAAGATTACAGATGACCAAATTGAGAGATCTATGTGCTCTTGTCCACGAATCACACAGTCAGTAGGGAGGTGCAGCAAGTGGTTAGGAAGGTAAATGGCTTTTAATGAAAGGATTAGAGTTTAGGAAATGGACAGTATTGTCCCAGTTGTTCAGGCCTCACCTGGAGGACTGTGCAGTTTGGTCCCCCTACTTAAGATTCACAATGCTAATTCCTAGGAAGAGAGGGATATCCTTTCATGATGGGCTAAAGAAATTAGATTTATTCTTTGGAGAATTAGAATTAATTAGAAAAATGAGGGTGATCTTGTTGAAACATGTAAGATTTAGTGGTGTGAGAAGGTAGATGACCCAATGTTTCCTCTTGTAGGGAAGAGCACAACTAGAGGCAATCAATTGAAGGCTGTGTGGAGCTAGTCTGGGGACTTGCAGAAGGCAGTCTTCTGTTAAACGTGTGTTTGCCAATCTTTGGACACTGGGTCTAAACCACACCATCTGCATCCTACCATGAGCTGGCTGTTTCCAGGAAACCCTCACAAGCAGCACTGTCACTTTGCTCTGCATTGTTTCAATAACCTTGGCCCAACTGTAAAACCTTTTACACCCATTACAGCTAATAATGGCTTGTGCAATATCAGAGCTGCATGAAGTAGAGATTGGTCATTTACCTCAATCACAGGTAACCCTCCATTTTTTCTTACATCCATGTGCCTATCTGAGTCTTTTAAGTGTCCCTATTGTATCAGCCTCTACCACCACCCCCGGCAGTGCGTTCCTGGCACCCACCGCTCTCTGTGTAAAGAACCTACCTCTGACATCTCCCCTGAACATTCCTCCCCTGAACATTCCTCCCCTGAACATTCCTCCCCTGACTTTAAACAGGTGTCCTCTGGTATTGGCTATTACCACCCTGGGGAAAAGGTGCTGGCTGTCCACTCTATCTATGCCCTTCATAATCTTATACACCTCTATCAAGATGCCTCTCATCCTGCATTGCTCCAAAGAGAAAAGCCCTAGCTCGCTCAACCTTTCCTCACAAGACATGTTCTCTAATCCAGGCAGCATCCTGGTAAATCTCCTCTGCACCTTCTCTACAGCTTCCTCATCCTTCCTATAATGAGGTGGCAGAGTTTTATAGAGCTGCAACATTACCTCACGGCTCTTGAACTCAATCCCCCGACTAATGAAGGCCAACACACCATACGCCACCTTAACTACCCTATCAATCTGCGCGGCAACTTTGGAGGATCAATTGACTTGGACCCCAAGATCCCTGTTCCTCCACACTGCTCAGAATCCTGCCATTAACCTCGTACTCCGCCTTCAGGTTCATTCTTCCAAAGTGTATCATTTCACACTTTTCCAGATTGAACTCCATCTGCCACTTCTCTGCCCAACTCTGCATCCTGTCTATATCCTGTTGTAACCTACGACAACCTTCTACACTATACACAACCCCTCCAACCTTCGTGACATCCACAAACTTACTAACCCACCCCTCCACTTCCTCATCCAAGTCACTTGAAAAAAAATCAAAGAGCAGGGTCCCAGAACAGATCCCTGCGAAACACCACTGGTCTCCAGGCAGAATACTCTCCATCCACTACCACCCTCTGCCTTCTGTGGGCAAGCCAATTCTGAATCCAGGTAGCCAAATTTCCATGGATCCCATGCCTCATGATTTTCTAGATGAGCCTACCATGGGGAACCTTGTCAAACACTTTACTAAAGTCCATATACACTACATCCACCACTCCACCTTCATCTATTTGTTTGTTACCTCCTCAAAAAACACAATTAGGCTCGTGAGGCACAACCTGTCCCTCACAAAGCCATGTGGACCATCCCCAAAACCATGCTTCTCCAAATGCTCATAAATCCTGTCCTTAAGAATCCTCTCCAATAGCTTGGTCACCACTGAGCAAGACTCACTGGTCTATAATTCCCAGGATTATCCCTATTACCTTTTTGAACAACATCAGCCATCCTCCAACCCTTTGGTACCACTCCTGTGGCCAGGGAGGATGCAAATATCATTGTCAATGCCCAGCAATCTCTTCCCTCGCCTCCGGAGTAACCAGGGGTATATCCCATCCGGTCCCAGTGACTTATCTATCCTAATGTTTTTCAGAAGCTCCAACACTACATCTTTCTTTACCTCAACATGCCTGGCACATTAGCCTGTTCTACACTGACCTTATACAAGTCCCTCTCCCTGGTGAACACTGAAGCAAAGTATTCATTAAGGACCTCCCCTACCTCCAGGTACATTTCCCCTTTATCCCTGAGCAGTCCTACCCTCACTCTAGTCATCCTCCTGTTCCTCACGTACATGTAGAACACGTTAGGGTTTTCCTCAATTCTCACCAAAGCCTTCTCATGTCCCCTTCTAGCTCTCCTAAGTACCTTGTTAAGCTCCTTCCTGGCTACCTCATAATTCTCAAGAGCCCTGTCTGATTTTTGCTTCCTACACCTTAAGCATACTTCCTTCTTCCTCTTGACTAAATGTTCCACCTCACTTGTTAACCATGGTTCCTTCACCCTGCCGTCCTTTCCCTGTCTCAGTGGGACAAACCCATCCAGAACACCATGCAAATGTTCGCTAAACAGCCTCCACATTTCTTCTGTGCATTTCTCTGAAAACATTGGTTCTCAATTTACGCTCCCAAGATCCTGCTTAATACCATCTTCGAAATGTGATTGGATAACAATCTCTCAGGAAATTTTAAATCATGTTCTTGGAATATCTGGGGGAAAGTGTAGAAGTAGTCAGAATTTTATTTTATTCCCATTTTCATTCGGATTATAAATGAAATCACTGAAGAAAAAAGAAAACATCAAAAATATGCACCGTGGAACTAAATCTTTGTAAAGGCAAGGCAGCCACTGGTGAACTGATGGCATAAAATCCAAGGATTTCAGGGTGTCGTCCATTGTGCAATGCAAGTACCACCTTATCTGTCAAAAGGCAAACTGTGACGTTTATAACTGCTTCCATTCACCACTATAATGCACAACACAAACTAAGCAACAAACTGCATCCAGCCTGTCATTGGAAACATGATATCACGACACAGGGAGAGGTCAGCCAGGCTAGGTCTTTATTCCTTGGAACGTAGGAGAATGAGGGATGACCTTTTAGACATGTTTAAAATTATGAGAGGCATAGATAAGGTGGACAGTAACAGTCTTTTCCCCAGGGTAGGGGAGTCCAAAACTAGGGGGCATATGGAGGGGCAGGGCTTGGAGCGATAGAGGCCGAATGCAGGAAATTGGGACTAGCTGGGTGGGCACGTGGTTGGCATGGACTGGTTGGGTCGAAGGGCCTGTCTCCATGCTGTATGCTGAATGGTAGTGTAGCGGTTAGCGTAACACTTTACAGTGCCAGCAACCCGGGTGAAATTCCAGCCACTGTCTGTAAGGAGTTTGTACATTCTCCCAGTGTCTGCATGGGTTTCCTCTGGGTGCTCCGGTTTCCTCCCACATTCCAAAGACGTACCGGTTAGGAAGTTGTGGACATGCTATGTTGGCACCGGAAGCGTGGCGACACTTGCGGGCTGCCCCCCTGAATACGCTATGCAAAAAGATGCATTTCACTGTGTCTCGATGTACATGTGACTAATAAAGATATCTTATTGTTCTATGATTCTATGACACATTAAAGCAAACACTAATTTAGCACAATTAAGTTCCAATAACTTAACAAACCTAATTTAATGAAATGGTGATTAAGCACCTTGAATAGAGAGGGGTTAATAAATGTGCCAGCTTATGCCAGTGCAGGATGGGGTGCTAGCAGACAAGGTCTGAGACCTCCACTGGGATGTGACCCCCATGGAGAACTCAGTACTGCAGCCAGATCCAGCAGCATCAGTGCCCAGTGTATAAAACAACATGTCAGGGGAGGTGGGTGGTTTCACTGGTCTGCCAGCCTCTGATGACAAGCAGGATCCAGCCTACAATTTGAGAGAAACATTTGGATTCCCATTTAAGTTATCACTAATCTAAAACTTTCTCCACTCCTCTTTCCCAGTTGTAGGTCTCAGCTTGACCCAACGAGTGTGAGAATCAATGCTTGTATGCCTTCTTCCGACTACATTCAAGGAACTGAGACTGGACTCGACCCTCCCCGTTCACACTGGGAGGGAAGGAGGTGTGAAGAAGGAACTGAAGATAACCGAAAATGTGCTGAAAATTACCCGCAGATTGCTGTAGAATTCATCCAGGACGAGACTCATGGAGCGAGTCAGGTTACTGGCATAAGTAGTCTCCTGGTTCAATGCATCTTGAAAACTTTCAAAATCCGTCATCCACTCCACAGCAAAACTGTGGTCCACGATGTCAATCTGCAACAGGAGCACACAGGACACTCACCAAGCCTTCTCTGGGCATTCTAGGGGTGCAAGCATCACTGCTAAGGCCAGCACTTATTGCTAGCCTCATGGTGATGGCACATTGGCTGTTACTGGAGGAGCAACACAGGAAACCTGATCAACAATCCAGATAGAAGTTCAAATCCTACTGTGGAATGTAAAATAGAACTCTCGGAAATGATGACCATAAAACAGCTGGACTGTCATAAAAACCTCTCAATTGCCGGCCAAATCTGTTCCTCAGCTTGTTTCAGGCTTTGTCGGAACAGTGCAAAGCACCAAAGACACAGTACTCACAGTGGGAGTGGGGCAGATAATTAACGTTACATCTGGAAGCTCAGGATTACTCGTGGACTGAACAGAGGTTAGATTTCCTTCCTCAATAGCTCCAGGTTGTTTTTTTTTTAATGAAAATCCACTAGCTTTAAGCAACTGATATTGGTAAAGAAGCTAATTATTACACTATTCTCTCAATGTTGTCCTTCCCCACTCTAAACAAGCTTATCATTTCACTACTCCCTTTATAAGTTCCACTAACCTTAACCCACTGACCACAACTGTCACAATTAGGATTGGTCGGACGATGGGCAGAGGCTTAGTCAACGATGGTTTTAAGCAGCAGTTAGAAGAAAGAACAATGGAGATAAAGGTGGAGCCACTTAAATTGGGGATAATCAAAGTTAGGAAGGCACAGATCAGAGAGTTGAAGGACTAGAGGAGATGGAAGACAGAGTCATAGAAAAATAATGAGGACTTTTAAAACACCATGAGAGCATTATTAATCCAGAGCCACAAGTGGTAACAAAGGAGGAAGTCTGTGAGTTAGGACTCGATAATGAGCGCTGTGGAGCATGTTTACAAATGGTAGGCAGAAGCTGAGAACTGTGCTGGACCGAGGAATGGAAGGCAAGAGGTGTCATTGTTAATGCGGTCTAAGGCTCATCTTGAGGTCAACTATGACACTTTGTTTCAGATAGCAGACAGTTGTTGAAGAGAGAGGGGAGTCAGTGATTGGGGGACATAATATACTGTATGTTACGAGAAACAAAAGCTTGGCTTTAGTCTTCCCATATTTAGTTGGGAGGACTTTCTGATCTTTGGACAAGTAGCCTGACATTGATGGCAATGTCGAGCAAGCATGCTGATGCCAAGGTGGAGCTTCCAGATGTTGCTATAGGAGGACAACACATGGATGAGGAAAGAAAGGGAACTAAGGGTAGTAGATGGAAGGGTGCAGATATGGGAAGGAACACCATCCTGACTACTAGACAAGCACCACTCCACCGAATTGGGTGATGGTACAGAGGTATTGAAGGTAATGGTAACTCAAGAACAAGGAGGGAATGATCACTTGTCACAAGCATGATGGACACGAGTGGCTGGAGAAGCAGTTTCAGCATCAAGGCAGAGGCAGAGCTTCAGAAGATGTTATTGAGCAAAGCTCCCCTATTGCCTTAGACATTGCCCATGCAAGTTTGGCACGTTAGATACAGCCAGACGAAGAGCTTAAAACACCCTTCAAAAGTGACCCCATGAGGCAGAGTTTGCTACTGCCTATTTCTCACAGCGCTGTGTGACCTTGCACAAGCTGGCCAATGGTCAATGATTGACAAGTTGAGACTCTCTCGGGCTCATTGCCCATGGATTCCTTGTAGATGGCAGCTGAGACCTTGATCTTGTGCCCGGGGCACCACCAAACGAGTCCCAGGATTGCCTCAGCCTGGCAGAATGAATTCTTACCTTATTCATGACGACAATGAACGGCAGCCTGGTTTGTAGAGGATACTGGGAAAAAAAGACAGGAAATGGTGTTACTTGTTGTCTCAGAGTCAGCACAGATACAGAAATCCAATCCACACTAATCACATTTTCCTGCATTGGTCCATATCCCTCTGTTCCTTTCCTATCCATGTACCCATCCAATTTTGTTTTTCATATCCCACCATCTGTATGAAAAACTTGCCTCAGATTTCCTATAAATCTTCTCCCTCTCACCTTAAAACTATGTTCGTGAGTTTTGGACTCCTCTACCTTAGAAAAAGACTATCTACCCTCATTATTTTATAAACCTCTGTAAACACAACCCCTCAGCCCCCTGAGCTCCAGTGACAACAATCCCAGCCTATCCAGTCTTTCCTTGTAACCAAAGCTCATCCCCATTCCAGGTGACATCCTGGTGAATCACTTAGAGTCACACAGCACGGAACAGGCCCTTCGGCCCAACTCATTCATGCTGTGTTGCCCAATGAGCTAGTCCCATCTGCCCGCATTTGGCCCATAGCCCTCTAAACCTCTCCTATCCATGTACTTATCTAGATAGCTTTTAAATGTTGCTGATACACCTGCCTCAACCACTATTTCTGGCAGCTCATTCTAAATACCCACCACCCTATCTCTGAAGAAGCTGCCCCTCATGTCTCTTAAATTTCTTGCCTCTGATCTTAACCTATGCCTTTTTTCAGCACCCCATCCCTGGGAAAAAAGACTGCCTTCACCCTGTCTATTGCATCACATGATCTTCTCTTCTATACCTCTGTCAGGTCACCCCTCAATCTCCTACATTCCAGGGAGAGGTCTACGCAACCTCTCCTTGTAATTCAGGGCCCCCAAGTCCAAGCAACATCCTGGTAAATCTTTTCTGCACTCTTTCTAGTTTAATAACATCTTTCCTACAACAGGGCAACCAAAACTGTGCACAATACTCCAAGTGCGTCCTCGCCATATCTTATAATAACTGCACCATAACTTCCCAATTCCTGTAACTCAGTGCCCTGACTGATGAAGGCCAGCGTGCCAAACGCCTTCTTCACCACCCTGTCTACCAGTGACGCTGCTGTCAGTGAACTATGCACGTGCATTCCTGGGTCCCTCTTGTTCCTCAACACTCCCCAGGACCCTATCACTGAGTCAGTTGATCCAATCCACTATCTTCCTCTGGATCCCATGCAATCTAACCTTCCAGACTAGCCTGCCATGAGGGACCTTGTCAAAGGCCTTGCTAAAGTCCATATGGACAACATCCCCTACCCCTACCTACCCTCTTGGTTACCTCCTCGAAGAGCTCCAAGAGATTTGTCAGACATGACTTCCCACGCACAAAGCCGTGCTGACTGTCCCAAATCAGAGCCTGTCTCCTAATGTTGGTAGATCCTGTCCCTCAGAATCCCTTCCAGCAATTTACCCACCACTGATGTCAGACTCATCGCCCTGTAGTTTCCTGGCTTGTTTTTGCTACCCTTTTTAAACAATGGCACCACATTAATCACTCTCCAGTCCTCCAGAACCTCACCTGTGGCCAGAGATGAAGCAAAAATCTCTGCAAGGGCCTCTGCAATTTCTTCTCTAGCTTCCCACAAGGTCTGAGAATGCACCAGGTCAGGAATGCACTCCTCTGCACTCTTCTAGCGCTACATCTTTTCTGTAGTGTGGCAACCAGAACCATACACAGTACTCTAAGTGTGGCCTAACCAAAGTCTTGTACATCTGCGCCATGATGTGCCAACACGTAAACTCAATAACCCCTGCCTATGAAGGCAAGCACGCCAAATGCCTTCTTCACTACCCTATCCACCTGTGTCACCACTTTCGGGAGCTATGAAGTACCTCACACTTGTCTGGATTAAGTTCCATCTGCCACCACTCCACCCAACTCTCCAGCTGATCCATGTCCTCTGTATCCTCAAACAACCATCCTCAGTCTCTACAACTCTATCAATCTTCGCGTCACCAGCAAACTTCCTTATCAGACCACAGACATTAGCATATATACATATGACAAACAAAGGTCCCAGCACCAATCCCTGCCGTACACCACTGGTTACAGGTTTCCTGTCTGAAAAACAACCCGCCACTGCCACCCTGCATCATACCGCCAAGCCAATTTGGATCAGTTTGCCAAAATACTTTGGACCCCAAGTGACCTAACTTTCTCGATCAGCCTACGATAAGGGACTGTCTCAGAAAACAATGCTAAAGTCCATGTAAACCACGTCTACCACCCTGCCTTCATCAGTTTCTTAGTTAGCTTCTCAAAAACTCAGGTGTGCGTGGCAGGATTTCCCCTGCACAAAACCATGCCGACTCCCCCTAATCAGCTCCTCTTTCCAAGTGATCATAAATCCTGTCCACGAGAACTTTTTCACATAATTTCCCTACTACTGAGGCAAGGCTCACCAGCCAGTAGTTTTCTTGGGTTAATTAAATACTGGCTTCGCCAACAAAAACAAATCTGATGCACAAGGGAAAAGGGAAATTACCAAAAATGTTCTGCAGTAAGGCATTCAGCAAAGTCCCTCATGGGAGGCTCATCCAGAAGATTAAGATGCATGGGATCCATGGTGATTTGGCCGTTTGGGTTCAGAATTGGCTTGCCCATAGAAGACAGAGGGTAGACAGAGGCTGATGGGGCTTATTCTGGCTAGAGGTCCGTGACCAGTAGTGTTCCACTGGGATCTCTAATTACGATGTATATAAGTAACTTGGATGAAAACATGGATGGGTGGGAAAGTAAGTTTGCAGATAATAAGATTGGTGGTGTTGTGGACAGTGTAGAAGATTGCCAAAGGATACAGTGGAATATATCAGATGCAGATGTGGACAGAGAAATGGCAGGTGGAGTTTAATCCAGCCAAGTGTGAGGTGTTGCACTTGGGGAGATCAAATGTAAAGGGACAGTGCACTGTTAATGGCAAGACTCTTAACAGTGTTGATGTACAGAGGGATCTTAGGGGCCAAGTCCATAGTACAAGAAGTGTAGGAATACAGAGTCAGGCATCACAGAAACAGGTCCTTCAGCCCAACTGGTCCATGCTGACTAAGATGCCCCATCGAAGCTAGTCCCATTTGCCAGCGTTTCTAACATTCTAAACCTTTCCTATCCATGTACCATCTTTTAAAAGTTGTTATTGTACCTGCCTCAACTACCTCCTTTGCTTCTGTTCCCATAATTAAATTGGTCTCATCTGACCTGTTGGGCAAAAAGGAATTCCTGATGCTGATCACTCACTGGGCAAAGCTGGCAACTGGGTACAAAATTGGTTTGGTGTTAGGAGTCACAGGGTGGTAGTGGACGGCTGCTTTTCAGATTGGAGGCCTGGAACCAGTGACGTGCCACAGGAATCAGGTGTTGGTCCTTCAGGTTTCCAGCTTCTGGAGTTATTTGCCTGCATCTTCTCTCAAAGTTAACAATTTCTTCACACCAGACAGCAGCCAGTTACTCTGCTCCATCCCTTTCCAGATCCTCTCGATAACAGTGGAACCCAAAATTGCAAACTCCCTCTCCCCCAGATAAGTTTTGTACAAATTCATGTTTACGTCCCTAACAGTATGTTCCTTCAATCCCATTATTTTATTGCTGTTTTATCAACATGAAGTACTATTTGTAAGGTCACATTAACCACAACCCCCAAAATCCCTCTGTTCTTCACTTTTTAACCTCCAATTTCAGGCCCTGAGTTCCATCGGCTTTGCCTGAACCACAATCATTCTCTGCCCCACCAGCTTCCCTGGTATTTCAATTACTTACAGCCCTGTTTCCAGCGTTCCATAAATTCCAGCCAATAATCTGCTGGACCAAGCACCAAATCACTAGGGGGTGTATGCACCAACTCCTCTCCAATGCAAGCTCACAGACATACCTGCATGCATACAGCATGTTAGACATGAAGGTGATGGGATTCGTGCTCCGCGATGTGTCCATCACATAGACAATGATGGTGGAGGAATGTGGATGCCTGTGAAGAAGATCTGTGTTAATTTGGGAGATTAACAGTCAGGGTCAGGCTGCATCAATCTCTGATCCAATCAGGAGGAGGAAGGCAGCAGACCATCACCACAGAACAAGAACCACCCAACATATCCAGTGCCAACCCTCCCACTGATGCTTTCCCAAATTTGCCAGCTCACATCCTTCTCCAACCATCACTCACAACGTAGACTGGGGTGTCAATGCCAACTGCCAGCCCACTCACTCTGCAAAGGGATTTGTCATTTCAAACACTCCAGGACAAGGTACACAGTGAAGCTCCCATTACACACACACTCTTTCAACTAACGCTATCCAACCTTTGGAGTTTCCAAACATTTTCTGTTTTTATCCGTCTACATGGTCCAGGGCAGGGACAGTACAGGTGAGAAACACAGAAAAGCTCCCTCACAACCCTCTCAGCATAGAAACAGCGGAGGTTAGATATAGAGAAAAGCTTCTTCCACATCATCCCACCATACGTTCCAAGAACAGGATCAACATGGGTTGGATACAGAGAAAGGCTTCCTCTAACCCTGTCCCATCACATACCCCCAGGGCACAGGTTGAACACAGAGGGAAACTCCCTCAACACTGTCCTGTCACAACACTCCCAGGGCACAGAGTGGACAGAGTGAAGCACCTTCTACACTGTCCTGTCACACATTCCCAGGGCACAGACTGGACACACAGTGAAGCACCCTCTACACTGTCCTGACACACACTCCCTAGGCACAGACTGGACACACAGTGAAGCACTCTCTACACTGTCCTGTCACACATTCCCAGACTGGATAGAGTGAAGCACCCTCTACACTGTCATATCACACATTCTCAGAACAGGGTCAGCATGGGTTAGAAGCTCCCTCCAGGTAAGTGGTTTTGAAATTGAGGGCTGCAAACCTCAGGTGAGTTGCAAAATATTACAATAGAGTCACTATCTTTGTTCCTTTAAATAAACACCTGTCTGCAGACAAAAAAATTTATTATTGAGTCCTAGAACAGTGCAACACAATACAGGGGCCCTTCGGCCCACGATGTTGTGCCAACCTATATAAATCTCCTCCATGATCAATCTAACCCTTCCCTCCTGCACAGCCCATAACCCTCCATTTTTCCTACATCCACGTGCCTATCTAAGAGCCTTTTAAATGTCCCTATTGTATCAACCTCTACAACCATCCCTGGCTGTGCATTCCAGGCACCCACCACTCTGTGTAAAGAACCATACCTTTGACACCTCCCTAAACTTTCCTCCTCTAGACCTTAAACTGATGTCCTCTGGTATTGGCTATTACTGCCCTGGGGAAAAGGTGCTGGCTGTCCACTCTACATATGCCCCTCTATATACACCTCTATCAAGTCACCTCTCATGCTGTGTTGCTCCAAAGAGAAAAGCCCTAGCTCACTCAACTTGTCTTCCTAAGACATGCTCACCAATCCATGCAACATCCTGGCAAATCTCCTCTGCACCTTCTCTAAAACTTCCACATCCTTCCTATAATGAGGTGACCAGAACTGAACACAATACGAAGTGTGATCTAACCAGAGTTTTATAGAGCTGCAATATTATCTCGCGGTTCTTGAATCCAATCCCCTGACTAATGAAGGCCAGCACACCATATGCCTTCTTAACCACCCTATCAACTTGCACAGCAACTTTTGAGGGAACTATGGACATGGACCCAGAGATCCCTCTGTTGCTCAACACTGCTCAGAATTCTGCCATTAACCTTGTGCTCCACCTTCCAAAGTGTATCACTTAACACTTTCTGGATTGAACTTCATCTGCCATTTCTGCATCCTGTCTATATCCCATTGTAACCTATGATAACCTTCTACACTATCCACAACACCTCCAACCTTTGTGTCATCTGTAAACTTACTAACCCATCCCTCCACTTTCTCATCCAAGTCATTTATAAAAATCACAAAGAGCAGAGGTCCCAGAACAGATCCTGCAGAACACCACTGGTCACTGACCTCCAGGCAGAATATTCTCTATCTACAACCACGCTTTGCCTTCTGTGGGCAAGCCAATTCCGAATCCATGCCAAATTTCCATGGATCCCATGCCTCATGATTTTCTAGATGAGCCTACCATGGGGAACCTTGTCAAACACTTTACTAAAGTCCATATACACTACATCCACCACTCTACCTTCATCAATTTGTTTGGTCACCATCCTCAAAAAACACAATTAGGTCTTGAGGCACGACCTGTCCCTCACAAAGCCATGCGGACTATCCCAAGACCATGCTTCTCCAAATGCTCATAATCCTGTCCTTAAGAATCCTCTCCAATAGCTTGCCCACTACTGACGCAAGACTCAATGGTCTATAATTCCCAGGATTATCCCTATTACCTTTTTGAACAACATTTGCCATCTTCCGATCCTCTGGTACCACTCCTGTGGCCAGGGAGAATGCAAATATCATCGTCAACACCCCAATCTCTTCCCTCGCCTCCCATAGTAACCTGGGGTATATCCCATCCAGTCCTGAGGACTTATCTATCCTAATGTCTTTCAGAAGCTCCAACACTACCTCTTTCTTCACCTCATCATGCTCCAGCGCATTAGCCTGCTCTACACTGACCTCATATTTGTCAAAGTCCCTCTTGGTACTGAACACTGAAGCCAAGTATTCATTAAGGACCTCACCCTACCTCCTCCATCTCCAGGTACACATTTCCCCTTTATCCCTCAGCAGTCCTACCTTCACTCTCATCATCCTCCTGTTCCTCACATCCATATAGAATGCCTTGGGGTCTTCCTTAATTCTACTCACTAAGGCCTTCTCATGTCCCCTTCTAGCTCTCCTAAGTCCTTTCTTAAGCTCTTTCCTGGCTACCTTATAATTCTCAAGAGCCCTGCCTGATTTTTGCTTCCTATAGCTCAAGTATGCTTCCTTCTTGACTAAATATTTTGCCTCTCTTGTCAACCATGGTTTCCTTTACTCTACCATCCTTTCCCTGTCTCTGTGGGACAAACTTATCCAGAACCCCATGCAAGTGTTCCCTAAAACAGCCTCCACATTTCTTCTCTGTGAATATCCCTGAGAACATTGGTTCCCAATTTATGCTCCCAAGATCCTGCCTAGTAGCATGGTAATTAGCCCACCCACAATTAAAAGCTTTCCCATATCGTCTTCTCCTATCCCTGTTCATGGCTATGCGAAACATCAGGGAGTTGTGATCACTATCTCTGAAATGCTTCGCCCACCGAGAAGTCTGTCACCTGACCAGGTTCATTGCCTAGTACTAGATCCAGTATGGCCTCTTCTCGAGTCAGCCTATCCACATACTGCGTCAGGAGTCCTTCTGGACACATCTAACAAATTTTGCCCCATCTAAACCTTTTGCACAAAGGAGGTACCAATCAATATTAGGGAAGTTGAAGTCTCCCATGACAACAACCCTGTTATTTTTGCACCTTTCCAAAATCTGCCGACTTATCTGCTCCTCAGTGTCCCGATGGCTACTAGGGGGCCTACAGAATACTCCCAATAGAGTGATTGCTCCCTTCCTGTTTCTGACCTCCACCCACACTGACTCAATAGACGATCCCTCCTCCCTGTCTACAGCTGTGATACTATCCCTGATTAGCAATGGCTTCCCCCCTCCCCTTTACCTCCTTCCCTATCCCTCTTGAAACATCTAAACCCCAGAACATCGAGCAGCCAATCCTGCCCTTGCGACAGCCAAAATCTCTGTAATGGCCACAACATCATAATTCCATGTACTGATCCGTGCTCTGAGTTCATCACCCTTATTCTTAATACTTCTCGCATCAAACTGAAGACATTTCAAACCCTCCAACTGACTGTGTTTATGACCGATCCACTGTCTATCCTTCCTCACAGTCTCTCCGCATAATGAATCTACCTTTACACCAACTCATCCATCATCTGGCCTCACACTCTGGTTCTCATCCCCCTGCCAACCTAGTTTAAACCCTCCCCAACAGCTCAAGCAAACCTGCCCACAAGGACATTGGTCCCTGGAGGACAGGTGTAATCCATCCCTTTTGTACAGGTCATACCTTCCCCAGAGGAGATCCCAGTGATCCACAAAACTGAAACCCTGCCCTCTGCATCAACTCTTCAGCCACGCATTCGTCTGTCATCTCCTCCTATTCTCACCCTCACTGGCACGTGGCACAGGTAGCAATCCAGAGATAACCACCCTTGAGGCCCTGCTTTTTAGCTTCCTTCCTAACTCCCTATATTCCCTCTTCAGGGCCTCATCCCTTTTCCAATCTATGTTGTCGGTACCAATGTGTACCACCACTTCTGGCTGATCTCCCTCCCCATTAAGAATGCTGTGGACTTGATCCAAGACATCTCTGACAACCTTTCCCTCAATGTCAACAAAACTAAAGAGCTGGTCATTGACTTCAGGAAAGGGGGCAGTGTACACGCACCTGTCTACATCAATGGTGCTGAGGTCGAGAGGGTTCAAGTTCCTGGGAGTGAACATCACCAACAGCCTGTCCTGGTCAAATCACGCAGATGCCACGGCCAAGAAAGCTCACCAATGCCTCTACTTCCTCAGGAGGCTCAAGAAATTTGTTTGTCCCCTTTGACTCTCACCAACTTTTACCGATGCACCATAGAAAGCATCCTATCTGGACATATCACGGCTTGGTACAGCAACTGCTCTGTCCAAGACTGCAAAAAGCTGCAGAGAGTTGTGGACACAGCCCAGCGCATCACAGACACCAGCCTCCCTTCCTTGGACTATGTCTTTTCCTCTTGGTGAAGCAGCCAGCATAATCAAAGACCCCACCCACCTGGGACATTCTCTCTTTTCTCCTCTTCCATCAGGTAGAAGATACAGGACCCTGAGGGCATGTACCACCAGACTCAAGGACAGTTTCTACCCACTGTGATAAGACTATTGAATGGTTCCCTTATACAATGAGATGGACTATGACCTCACGATCTACCTTGTTGTGACCTTGCACCTTATTGCACTGCACTTTCTGTAGCTGTGACACTTTACTCTGGACTGTTACTGTTTTTATCTGTACTACCTCAATGGACTCTGTACTAACTCAATGTAACTGCACTGCGTAATGAATTGACCTGTACGATCGGTTTGTAAGACAAGCTTTTCACTGTACCTCAGTACAAGTAACAATAATAAACCAATACCCTGGCACCTGGGAGGCAACATACCATTTGGGAGTCTTGTTCTCATCCACAGAATCTCCTATCTGCTCCCCTAACCAATGCATCCCCTATCACTACTGCAGTTCTCTTCTCCTTCCTTCCCTTCTGTGCCACAGAGTCTGACTCAGTGCCAGAGACCTGTCTGCTGTGGCTTTCCCCTGTTTGGTCGTCCCCCCTCCAGCAGTATTCAACATGATATCCACCGCTCTCTCTTCATCAATTTTTTTGTCACCTCCTTGAAAAACTCAGTTAGGCTTATGAGGCACAACCTGCCCTCACAAAGCTTGAGCAAGGGAACAATATTGGCTATCTCCCAATCCTCTGGTACCACTCCTGGGGCCAGGGAGGACGCAAAGATTATCATCAACACCCCAGCAATCTCTTCCCTTCCTTCCGTAGTAACCTGGGGTATATCCCATCCGGCCCTGGAGACTTACCTATCCTGTGGGTAAACACCTAACCCCCTAGTACAAGATGGACTCTTGACCTCACAATCTTCCTCGTTATGACCTTGCACCTTACTGTCTACCTGCACTGCACTTTCTTCTGTAACACTTTATTCTGCATTCTGTTATTGTTTTACCTTGTACGACATCAATGCACTGTTGTGATGAATTGATCTGTATGAACAGTGTGCAAGACAAGTATTTCACTGTACTTCAGTACATGTTACAATAATAAACCAATTTACCAATTTGGTTACAGTGGATCACTGGGGAAAAAAAAATGTTTGAAAATGGCTGTTATATCAAACACTCCCAGGCCAGGGACAGCAGGTGTTAGATATATTTGTGAAACTCCCTCTATACTTTCCAGTATAGGCAGGTGTAGCACAGGAAGGTGCAGTGCATGGTCTGTGAGCAGAACTTAAGTTTGGATTCAAGTTGATGATTGTCATGGAATGCAAGGTTTTGTCACACATTAACACCTACCAAGGCTTCTGTGATGATAGTTCCAGATGCCGACCAGGTGAAGACTTCAATCTGCCCTGGAGTGTCTATCAGAACATACCTTAAAAAACAAAATGATATTGGCTTACCAGTGTAATAAGCTTCTCTTGACTCCCTACAATCCAAGGTCTCTAATCTTGGATGACATTCTATCCAGAATTCTCCAGTTTCTTTTCATTCATTCAGAAGACATGGACATCAATGGTATAGTTGGCATTTATTGCCCATCCTGGTGGAACTCCTCTGTGCTCTCCAGAACAATCACTAGTGAGGCAACTACAACTGTTGTCTCACAGCTCCAACATGGAGTGTGTGTGTGTGTGTGTGTGTGTGTGTGTGTGTGTGTGTTGTGTGTGTGTGTGTGTGTGGAGTTTGCACATTCTCCCTGTGAGAGACAGTTTCCTCCGGGTGCTCTGGTTTCCTCACGCAACCCACAGACATTCAGTCCAGTAAGTAAGTTAATTGAACAATAAACTGCACACACCACCACAGGCTGAACATGCAAATTCCACGCACACACAAGAGATGGGGATTGTGCCACCCAGTTCTGGTATGTTGCCACATCTGGAAAATTGCAGCTTTGAGGAACCATTGGATAAGCCGTGGTTCTTCTTCACTTGGGACAGAAGAGGCTGAGGGAAGATGTGTAAAATTAAGAGGGGGCTTAGATAAGGATGAGGAGGGGCCTTTCTCCCCCCCACAGCAAAGGGGTCAAAAACTCGGGGGGGGGGGGGGGGGGGGTGGGGGGGGGCGGGGGGCGGGCAGGGGGCGCATGAATTGAGAGCAACTGGTAGAAGGGTCAGATGGGGGATGAGGAAACATGTTTTCCTCCCAGAGGATGGTTGGGGTTTGGAACTCTCTGCCTGAATGTGTGAGGGAGAATCTAAAATCAGGGTCACTCAGAGCCATACAGCATGGAAACAGGCCATTCAGTCCATGCCAACCCATGAGCACCCATCACATTAATCCCTCTTCCAGCACTTGGCCTGCAGCCTCCATACCTGGGCAATTCAAGTGCTCATCTGGACACTTCTTAACTGCTGCCCATTAAACTCTTTATTATTTGATATTGCTTTAGAACCCTTGGCTATTGCACTTCGGGACTTCAAATGTATGTGGCATTACTCACGGACAGATGATTCATAATATATCTCTCTACGGCCGATGACCTGTTACTTTATATTTCTAATCCGGATGAATCTATCCCCGCAGTACTATCACTACTAGATCAGTTTAGTGTTTTTTCTGGCTATAGATTAAATCTTAATAACAGCAAACTTTTTCCATTGAATATGCAAACCCCAATTTATAGCCAATTACCTTTTAGATTGGTAACCAACTATTTTATGTATTTAACTGTTAAAATTACCAAGAAACATAAGGACTTATTTAAAGCTGATCTATTGCCTTTAATTGACCATGTTAAACAATTATTTACTAAGTGGTCTCCACTGTCTTTATCATTGGTAGGCCGAATTAATGCGATTAAGATGAATATTTTACCACATTTTTATATTTATTTCAAGTGATTCCAACTTTTGTCCCAAAATCTTTTATTGACAACTATTGATTCTAAAATTCTTTCATATATTTGGCAGAATAAAAACCCAAGGTTAAGTAAGAAATATTTACAAAAATTAAAAAAAGGATGGTGGTTTGGCCTTGCCTAAATTAGATTATACTATTGGGCAATCAATATCAGATATTTAATTTTCTGGATACAAGATTCTGATGTAATTCAATGCCCTAAATGGGTATTCCTTGAGCACCAATCAGTTTATGACTTTTCATTAGTTTCTATTTTAGGTGCTTCTCTCCTTTTTGCACTTACCAAGTTAAGTAAACATACGCCTAACCCAATTGTTAAAAATACAATACGAATATGATTTCAATTTCGTAAATTTTTTGGATTGAATAAATTTAATTTGTCAAGTCCCATTCAATCTAATTTTTTCTTTCATCCATCTAGAGCTGACTCAGCTTTTTCCATATGGAAAAGGAAGGGAATTGTATGTTTTCAGGATCTGTTCATTGATAACTGTTTTCATCATTTGAACAATTGTCTAATAAATATAATTTGTCTAGATCACACTTTTTTCGATATTTGCAGATTAGAATTTTTTAAAAACTACTATACTCTCTTTTCCGACACCTTACAAAATTGAAACTACAGAAAAAATTTTAGGTCTTAATCCTTATCAGAAGGGCTTGATAGCGATAATTTATGATTTAATTATGAAAATACATCTAGAATCATTAGACAAAATTAAGAATGAATGGGAAACTGAACTCCAGACATCTATACCTACAGAGACTTGGAAGAAAATTCTTCATTTAGTCAATACATCTTCAATGTGTGTCAGACACTCGTTGATACAGTTTAAGGTAGTCCACAGGACATATATGTCCCAAAGACAAGTTAGTTCGTTTTTATCACCATATAAATCCTATAAGTGACAGACGTAAATCGAATGTGGCTTCTTTGACAAATATGTTTTGGTCCTGTCCTCTTCTGGAAAAATATTGGAAAGATATTTTTGACATTATTTCAAACATATTGTTGATTGATTTACAACCTCACCCTATCACTGCAATTTTGGATTACCAAGGATAGAGTCTGGCCATTTATCTCCTTCCGCTAACCGTATGATTGCCTTTGTTACGTTAATGGCCAAACGATCCATTTTGCTTAAATGGAAGGATCCAATACCCCCTACTACTTTTCAATGGTTTTCTCAAACTATATCATGTTTAAACTTGGAAAAAATTAGAAGTGGTACTGTTGATCCTTCGCTTAAATTTGAAGATATTTGGAATCCATTTATTCAATATTTTCACATGATGTAGATCCCCTTTCAATAACTTTCCAACTTGGAGGAACGGACTTGACGACATAATATTGCTCTGTTTCTACTGAGAAATTTTAGCCCAGTTTTTTTTTCTTTTTTTTGTTGTTTATTTTTCTTTTAAAAAGTTTTTTTTTGTTTAGTTTATATTGTTTATAATTTTTTTATTGATTTGGTTTTTTTTAATTTATATAATAAATCTTTTTCTTTCCTTTCTTTCATATTATATTTATTTACTAAGAGATCGTTGGATCTACAGATTTTTTTTATATTTTATTGTTCTTTATGATTATATATGCTATGATTGTTATCCTGATCTCTTTGTATTACATGTATAAATATTGATGCTATATATCAATCTGTATTAATTTGAAAACTAATAAAAAGATTGAACAAGAAAGAAAGTGACTCTGCTTCCACCACTCTCTCCGGCAGTGTGTTCCAAGTACTCACCACTCTCTGGGCAAAAATGTCCCCTACAAATCCCTCTAAATCTCTTACCTCTTGTCCTAAACTCATGTCTAGTTTTATTCATCTCTTATAAGGATTCCTGCAGTCTACCCTATACCCCTCAATTTATACACCTCAATCTTGCCCCCTCGTAACCTCCTCAGCTCCAGGGAAAACAGACCTGGTCTCTCCTAATTTTGGTGGCGTCAGACAGGACCTCACAGAAGTTGATTGGGAGGGGCTGTTTGCAGGGAAAGGGATGTCTGGCAAGTAGGAGGCTTTAAAAGTGAGATAGGAAGAGTTCAGCATGCTCCTGCTAGAGTGAAGGGCAAGGCCAGTAGGATTAGGGAACCCTGGATGATGAGAGATATTGAGGGTCTGGTCAGAAAGAAAGGTATACATCAGGTATGGGTAGCTGGGATTAAGCGAGCCCCTTGAGTATAAGGAATACAGGAGTACACTTGAGGAGGTAATTATGAGGGCAAAAAGGGGCCATGAGATATCCCTGGCAGATAAGATAAAGGAGATTTCCAAAAGATTCTACAAGTATATTAAAAGGGTAACTAGGAAGAGAGAAATTCCCCTTCAGGGTCAATTGTGGTGATCTACCTGTGGAACCACAGGAAATGGACAAGGTCTGAAATGAAATACTTCTCATCTGTGTTTACCATAGAGAAGGTCATGGACACTAGTAAGTTCAGAGAAAGGGAACAGTGATATCCTGGAGCACATCATAAGTTAAGATTTCTTTATTAGTCACATGTACATCGAAACAGACAGCGAAATGCATCTTTTGCGTTGAGTGTTCTGGGGGCAGCCCACAAGTGTCGCCACACTTCCTGCGCCAACATAGCATGCCCACAACTTCCCAACTCATATGTCTTTGGAATGTGGGAGGAAACCAGAGCAGTCAGAGAAAACCCACGCAGTCACAGGGAAAACGTACAAATTCCTGACAGACAGTGGCCGGAATTGAACCCAGGTCACTGGTGCTGTAATAGCGTTACACTAACTGCTATACTACTGGCCGCCCCCAACATTACAAAGGAGGTGGTGTTGGAGGTCTTGAGATGTACAGTGGATAAGTCTCCAGAGCCTGACAGATGTCCCCTAGGATACAACAGGAAGCAAGTAAAAAAGACTGCTGGGGAGCTGGCTGAGATATTTGTAACTTTGTTAACCACGGGTGAGGTACCGAGGACAGTTAATGTTGTGCCTTTAGTTAAGAAGGGCAGCAGGGGTAAGCCAGGGAACTGTAGCCAGGTCAGTGGTAGGAAAGGTACTGGAAAGGACTTTGAAGGACAGGATTCATTAGCATTTGAAAGGCAAGGATTGATTAGGGATAGTCAGCATGGTCTCACGAACTTGATTGAGTTTTGTTTTTGAGGTGATCAAGAGGATTGATGAGGCAGGGCGGTAGATGTTGTCTACATGAACTTTAGCAAGGCCTCTAGCAGGGTGAGCTAACCAAAGGGATACAAAATTGGCTTGGTGGAAGGAGTCAGAGGGTGGTAGTGGAGGGTTGTTTTTCAGATTGGCCTGTGATCAGTGGTGTGCTGCAGGGATTGGCACTGGGTCCTCTGTTGTTTGTCATCTATATTTATGATTTGAATGAGAATGTAGGTGGCTTGATTAGTAAGTTTACTGATGATACCAAAATTGGTGGTAGAGTGGACAATGAAGGTCTCAGGTTACAACAGGATCTGGATCAACTAGGAAAGTTGCAAAGGATTGGCAGATAGAATTTAACTCAGACAAGTGTGAAGTGATACATTTTTGGAAGTTAAACCAAGGCAGGACTTGCATGGTCATTGTTATACAGAGAAGCCTTGGAGTACAAGTGCATGGTTTCCTGAAAGTGGTGTCACAAGTAGACAGGGTGGTGAGGAAGGCATTTGGCACACTGGCCTTCATCAGCCAAGGCACCAAGTACAGGAGTTGGGAGGTCCTGCTACAGTTCTGCAAAACATTGGTAAGACCACACATGGAGCACTGTGTGCAGTCTGGTTGCCACGGTACAGGAACGATGTGATTAAGCCAGAGAGGGTGCAAAAAAGATTCACAAGGATGTTGCTGGGACTGGAGGGCTTGAGTTATCAGGCAAGGTTTGATAGGTTGGGGCTGTCTTCTCTGGAACAGAGGCGGCTAAGGGGTGACCTCATAGAAGTTGAAAAATTCATGATAGGGTAGACAGTCATTGTCCATTTCCCATAGTAGGGGGCTAAAACTAGAGGGCATGGGTTTAAGGTGACGGGGAAGAGAATTAAAGGAGACCTGAGCAGTAACTTTCTCCCCCCCCACCCCCAAACAAAGTAGTTGGTGTCTGGAATGAGCTGCCAGAGGAAGTGGTGGAGGCAGGAACAGGAACAACATTTAAGAGGCATCTGGACAGGTACTTGAATGAGCAGGGCATAGAGGGATATGGAATTAATGCAGGCAGATGGATTAGACAGGGGGGGGGGGGGGGGGGGGGGGGGGGGTATAGATAGGGGTGATGATCAGCAGAGAGCCCTGTTTCTGTGCTGTACAACTCTTTGGCTCCAAAAGGAATCAGGGAGATCGATCCAGTCACTGTCAGTAAAGGCCAGAATGGCCTCGTGCTGTGAATTTACTCACCGACAATCCTGCTGCCTCTTCTCAATGAACTTCATAACCTGCAGATGGTGGGAATAAACGGTGTTAACACCGCACCCAGTCTGCCGGGAGTCGTGCACAATGGTCATCAGGCTGACAGCAGCTAACACCACCCTCCTCCACCCCACCCCTCCTGCCTGGACCCAGACCCCCAACGCCCACCTGACACACCCACCCACCCCCAGCCCCCACCCAACATAACCACCTCCCCGCCCAACACACACACCCAGCAGCCCAGCACACCCACACCCCCAGCCCCCACCTGGCACACCCACCCCCCCCAGGTCCCCACCCCCAGCAGCCCAGCACACCCACCCCACCCCCCACCTGGCACACCACACCAGCCCCAGCTCGGCACACACCACCACCCCCCCCCCCCCCCCGACACACCCCGTGCGACCAGCCCACAATAACTCCACCACGCCCTCTGCCATCCCTCCTGCACCCCCTGCCCCTACCCCACCAACCCTGCCCCCACCATCCACTGAAGCTCACCTGGTCAAACCGGGTCGCAAATAAGTTCAAAGAGGTGACGATGCCGCCATTGGGCCCAAGCCCATATCTGAAGCAGCAGGTCAGGGAAATAAATCAGCAGACAGACAGGGCCCAGTGTGCTGGGTCTCCCCAAGGGCTTGTGTAGAAAGCCGGAGAATTAAACCTGCACCAGGTGTCTGGGGTTAGACTGTGCTCCACACTGGCATCATTTGGGAACATGCCCTCTCACAGCTCATGCACCTCTTCATGGCTCATTAACGACATCTGCACCAACTGGTCATCCTGCCAAACCTGCCTTTCCTTCCATTGGGTTGTCTGTCACACCCTGACAAGTCTCTCAGTCTACGTGGACAGACTACCATCTCAGCAGCCCCTCTACACCACATTCAAATGTCTATCCAAAACTTTGATTTGTCAAGAAGAGCAACCAATCAGCAGATCACTTCTTCTGCCTGGAAGTTGCCAGCAGCCAAGTTGAGGTTTTAAACTAATGTGTAAGAAAGTGCTGGAAACTGTCAGCAGCTCAGGAGGCATTTGTGAAGAAAGCACGACAACAAATTCGGGTCACATCTTATCATTGACCTGAAACATTAACTCAGTTTCTCTCTCTACAGATGCTGCCTGGCCTGCTGAGTGTTTCCAGCATTTTCTGTTTTAAGGTATGCCTGGTGTTAGTACCAGCACCACCTTCTGCATTCCTCATTTGCACTTCAGCAAAACAAGAGCCGGTCATTGACTTCAGGAAAGGGGATGGTGTACATGCACCTGTCTACGTCAATGGTGCTGAGGTCGAGAGGGTTGAGAGCTTCAAGCTCCTGGGAGTGAAAATCACCAACAGCCTGTCCTGGTCAAATCACGTAGCTGCCACAGCCGAGAAAGCGCACCAGTGCCTCTACTTCCTCAGGAGGCTAAAGAAATTTGGTTTGTCCCCTTTGACTCTCACCAGCTTTTACCGATGTACCATAGAAAGCATCCTATCAGGATGTATCATGGCTTGGTACAGCAACTGCTCTGCCCAGGACCGCAAGAAGCTGCAGAGAGTTGTGGACACAGCCCAGCGCATCACGGACACCAGCCTCCCCTCCTTGGACTCTGTCTTTACCTCTCGTTGTCTTGGTGTAGCAACCAGCATAATCAAAGACCCCACCCACCTGGGACATTCTCTCTTCTCTCCTCTTCCATCAGGGAGAAGATACAGGAGCCTGAGGGCACGTACCACCAGACTCAGGCACAGCTTCTACCCCACTGTGATAAGACTATTGAATGGTTCCCTTATACAATGAGATGGACTATGACCTCACGATCTACCTTGATGTCACCTTGCACCTTATTGCACTGCACTTTCTCTGTAGCTGTGACACTTAACTCTGTACTGTTACTGTTTTTATCTGTACTACCTCAATGGACTCTGTACTAACTCAATGTAACTGCACTGTGTAATGAATTGACCTGTACGATCGGTTTGTAAGAGAGGCTTTTCACTGTACCTCGGTACAAGTGATAATAATAAACCAGTGGCAGATGGAATTTAATCCTGACAAGTGTTATGCATTTTAGAATCCACATCACACAGCACAGAAATGGACCCTTCGGCCTAGTGAGTCCACACCGACCATCCTACACTAACACACTGGTGAGATATTGTCTCGACAAGGACTGTGCAGTGGTCACTTCTTGAATAGGTGCACCTGCCATAAGTGGACTGGTGAGGATGAGGTCAGATTCCTCACGTTACTTCACTCACTACCTGCCACAGACCCATCTGGCAACCACATTCTTCAGGGCACAGCCAGCAGTGGTGCAACCAAGCATCTCTTAGTGAGGGATATTTCATGCCCTTGGCACTTTTGTGCTGCTCAACTAGAGGAGCGCTGATTCATCAGCTGAGGGAGGATAGTAGCTGATAGTAAGTAGTTTTGCTAGGCTTAGCTGATCTGATGCCACATGATTTCATGGGGTTGAAGTCAATGCCATACTAACCCACTAATCCCATTTTATTCTCCTCACATTCCCATTAACACCCCTAGATTCTGCCACCCAATTACACAAGGAACAACTTACAGTGGCCAATTAACTTACCAACCTGCACATCTTTGGGATGTGGGAGAAAATCAGAGCAAAAATTGGAGGAAACCCATGCAGTCCCAGGGAGAACATGCAGACAGACAGCACCAGATGTCAGGATTGAAACCCAGGTAGTACGGCTGATATACTACCAACCTGATATTGTTTTTAGAACCATAGAACACTACAGCACAGAAAACAGGCCATTCGGCCCTTCTGGTCTGTGCCGAAACTTTATTCCGCTAGTCCCATTGACCTGTACCCAGTCCATAACCCTCCAGACCTCTCCCTTCCGTGTACCTATCCAATTTATTCTTAAAACTTAAGAGTGAGCCCGCATTTACCACCTCAGATGGCAGCTCGTTCCATACTCCCACCACTCTCTGAGTGAAGAAGTTCCCCCTAATGTTCCCCCTAAACCTTTCCCCTTTCACCCTAAAGCCATGTCCTCTCGTACTTATCTCTCCTAAACTAAGTGGAAAGAGCCTACTCGCATTAACTCTATCTCCTCATAATTTTGTAAACCTGTATCGTCTCCCCTCATTCTTCTATGCTCCAAGGAATAAAGTCCTAACCTGTTCAATCTTTCCCTGTAGCTCAACTCCTGAATACCCGACAACATTCTAGTAAATCTCCTCTGCACTCTTTCAATCTTACTGATATCCTTCCTATAGTTAGGTGACCAGAACTGCACACAATTTTTATTCCTACTTTGCTTACTGTCCTTCAATCAACCTTTTAAGTACACTATTAGGCTACCCAAACCCCAGGAGCCTTAATTCTGTACAATATAAAAATGCCTTTTGAAAACAGATATTCCTTCTTTCTTATTGGTTCCTTCTAATCTACCACATTAGATTTATCCTCCAAAAAATAAGCTGAGTTCTGGCAGATGTAATATTTTACATATCATTTGTTAAATACTCTGTTACTTGCCCTTAACAATACATTCCAATATTGTGATATTGCAACAACAGATGTCAGGCTAACTGATGTACACACTCTCCCTGCTTTTGTGAGTAACAGTGTTAAATTTGCACACACACTATTGTGCTTCAAACTTGTTGCTCATGCATACACAATTCATCTCTGTGACCAAAGGATATTGCTTCATCACTTCTCTGTAGTTCACAGTGTCCCGAATATCTGAAAAACAAGTACCGTCTCATTGCGGCTCACACCCACTGATCCAGACTGCCAGCCAGAACTTCTCGTCATCCTGCCTCCAGCATCACCCAACCCCACTCACTGCTCAACCCCAAAACCCTCACCAATATTGGCTGGGACAGGAATCTCATGCACTGCGGGATCCAGGTTAATCAGGTAAGGAGGAGATCCCTTGGTGTGCAGATGTCCAGTCAGTCTCTGAGGAACAGAAAGAAATTGGAGAAAAGTTTAGAGCTCTTCCATGCCCCACCCGCCCCCGTGGTAACCAGACTCCCCCCACCCCCACCTGGACCAGGTAGGGGACCACCCCACCCACCCCACCGCTACCTGGACCAGGTAGGGGACCACCCCACCCCCCACACCGCTACCTGGACCAGGTAGGGGACCACCCCACCCCCCCACCGCTACCTGGACCAGGTAGGGGACCACTCCACCCCCCACACCGCTACCTGGACCAGGAAGGGGACCACCCCACACCGCTACCTGGACCAGGTAGGGGACCACCCCACCCCCCACCCCGCTATCTGGACCAGGAAGGGGACCACCCCACCCCCCCACACCGCTATCTGGACCAGGTAGGTTTTCCCTGTGTCCCTGGCACCCACACCCCACCCCCTCTCCCCCCAAGTACCCGGCCACCCCCCCTCCTCCTCCTCCTCCTCCTCCTCCTCCTCCCCCCCGCGGCACCCGTCACCCCCCCCCCCCCGCGGTACCAGGCCACTCCTCCTCCTCCCTCACTGCCCCTCTCCTCCTCCTTCTTCTTCCCTCCCCCCTCCTCTCTAACCCCTCCCCCCCCCTCCTCCCCCTCCCCTCCCCCCCCCCCCTCCCCCTCCGTCCCCCCCTCCTCCCTCCCCTACCCTCCCTCCCCCCTCCCCTCCCTCCCTCCCCCCCTCCCCTCCCTCCCTCCCTCCCCCGTCCCTCCCTCCCCCCCCTCCCTCCCCCCCCTCCCCCCCCCTCCCTCCCTCCGTCCCCCCCCTCCCCTCCGTCCCCCCCTCCCTCCCTCCCCGTCCCCCCCCCTCCTCCTCCTCCCCCCCCTCCCTCCCTCCCCCGTCCCCCCCCCTCCCTCCCCCCCCTCCCTCCCCCCGTCCCCCCCCCTCCCCTCCCTCCCCCTCCCCCCCCTCCCCCCCCTCCTCCCTCCCTCCCCCGTCCCCCCCCTCCCCCTCCCTCCCCTCCCCCCCCCTCCCCTCCCTCCTCCCTCCCTCCCCCGTCCCCCCCCCCTCCCCTCCCCTCCCCCGTCCCCCCCTCCCCTCCCTCCTCCCCTCCCTCCCTCCCCTCCCTCCCCCGTCCCCCCCTCCCCTCCCTCCTCCCCTCCCTCCCCCTCCCCCCCTCCCCTCCCTCCTCCCCTCCCTCCCCCGTCCCCCCCCCCCCCTCCCTCCTCCCCTCCCTCCCCCTCCCCCCCCCCTCCCTCCTCCCCTCCCTCCCCCGTCCCCCCCCTCCCCTCCCTCCCCCGTCCCCCCCCTCCCCTCCTCCCCCCCCCTCCCTCCCCCCCGTCCCCCCCCCCCCTCCCTCCCCCTCCCCCCCCTCCCCCCCCCCCCGTCCCCCCCCTCCCCTCCCTCCTCCCCTCCCTCCCCTCCCTCCTCCCTCCCTCCCCCGTCCCCCCCCCCCCCCCCCCTCCCCTCCCTCCCCCGTCCCCCCCCCCCCCTCCCTCCCCCGTCCCCCCCCCTCCCCTCCCTCCCCTCCCCCCCCTCCCCTCCCTCCTCCGTCCCCCCCCCTCCCTCCCTCCTCCCCTCCCCTCCCCTCCCTCCTCCCCTCCCCTCGTCTCCCTCCTCCCTCCCCTCCCTCCCCCCCCCCTCCCCTCCCCTCCCCTCCCCTCCTCCCTCCTCCCCTCCCTCCTCCCTCCTCCCTCCCCTCCCCCCCTCCCTCCTCCCTCCTCCTCCCCCCTCCCTCCCCCCCCTCCCTCCCCCCTCCCTCCTCCCTCCCCCCTCCCCCCCTCCCTCCTCCCTCCCTCCCCCCCCCTCCCCCCCTCCCTCCTCCCTCCCCCCTCCCTCCTCCCTCCCCCCCAAATTCCCCCTCCTCCCTCCCCCCCCAACTCCCCTCCCCCTCCTTCCTCCTTCCTCCTCCCCTCCTCCACCCCGCAGTACCCGGCCACCCTCCCCCGGTTACCCGGCCCCCCCTACCTGCACCAGGCAGGTTTTCCCCGACCCCGCCATGCCGAGGACGATCAGACAGACGGCGCCGACCTTCGGCCCGTCCTGCTCTCCCACCGCCGCCATCGTCGCCCGCGGTAACGGCGTCACCGCCACCCGCCCGGAAATGACGCGTCACGCACGTGCCGCTGCCGGGTGACGGCCGTGTTTGCCCCGCCCCCGGCAAAGGCCTTTTCTGATTGGAGCCCTGTCAGAACCGGCACCGCCCACCGGAGGCCCCGCCTTCCCACCGGAGGCCCCGCCCTCCCACCGGAGCCCCGCCCCGGGCGAGGAGCGGCGGGCTCAGCAGGCGGAGCAGATCCCCCGGGGATGGGTCACTGGGGGGGGCAGATCCCCCGGGGATGGGTCACTGGGGGGGGCAGATCCCCCAGGGATGGGTCACTGGGGGGGGAGGGGGCAGCAGATCCCACGGGGAGGGGTCTGGGGGGGGAGGGGGCAGCAGATCTCCCGGGGGATGGGTCACTGGGGGGGAGGAGGGAGCAGATCACCTGGGGGATGGGTTGGGGGGGTGGGGGGGGGGCAGATCCTCCAGTGGAGGAGGCCAAGGACTGACATATCAGTGACAGTGTGGGAGGGGGAGTTGAAGTGACCGGTCGGCGGGGAGATGCAGGTCGCGGTTACGGACAGAGCGCAGGTGCTGTGTGAAACGGTCACCTGGTCTGCGTTTGGTGTCACCAATGTAGAGGAGGCCGCACTTTGAGCACTGAATGCAGTCGATGATATTAAGGGAGGTCCAGGTGAATCTCTGTCTCACCTGAAAGGACTGTTTGGGTCCCTGGGTGGAGGTGATGGAGGTGGTGTAGGGGTAGGTGATGCACCTATGACGAGGGCAGAGGAAAGTTCCCAGGGTCAGAGCGAGATGGTGGGTGGTTGGGAGGAGTGAATGAGGGAGTCGTGGTGAGCACGCAGTCCCTGCAAAGGGCTGAGGGGGGAGAGAGGAGAAGATATGCCAGGTGGTGGGGTCCCGTTGGAGATGGCAAAAGTGGCAGATCATAATGTGTTGGATACATAGAACATGACATAGAACGGAACAGTACAGCACAGAACAGGTCCTTCGGCCCACAATGTTGTGCCGACATATCTAATCCCTCCTACCTACAGAATGCCCATATCCCTCCATCTTCCTCATTCATGTGCCCATCCAAGCCCCTCTTAAAAGCCCCCAATGAATTTGCCTCCACCACCCTATCAGGAAACGCATTCCAGGCATCCACCACTCTCTCAGTAAAAAACATCACTCACATCTGTTCTGAACCTACCCCCTCTCACCTTAAATGCATGCCTTCCGGTTTTGGAATGGGCAGGCACGGTAGTGTAATGGTTAGCGTAATGCTATTACAGCGCCAGCGACCCGGGTTCAATTCTGGCCACTATCTGTAAGGAGTTTGTACATTCTCCCCGTGTCTGTGTGGGTTTCCTCCTGGTGCTCTAGTTTCCTCCCACATTCCAAAGATGTACGGGTTAGGAAGTTGTGGGTGTGCTGTGTTGGCGCTGGAAGTGTGGCGACACTTGCGGGCTGCCCCCAGAACACTCCACGCAAAAGATGCATTTCACTGTGTGTTTCGATGTACATGTGACTAATAAAGATATCAATAATGGGAAAAAGATATTGCTTGTTGGGTAATATCTACATAGGCTGGTGGGATGAAATGTGAGAACAAGGGGATCCCTCCTCCCTGTTGGGTCTGGGAGGGATGGAGGTGAAAGCAGAGGTGCAGGAAATGGCAGAAATATGGGTGTGAGCTCTCTCGACCACAGTCAGGGGGGAAGCCCCGGTTAGAAAAAAAGTTGGACATCTCGGATGTCCTGGAGTGGAAAGCCTCATGATGGGAGCAGATGCGGCGAGGCGGAGATCGCGTCCTTGCAAGCGACAGGGTGGAAGGAGCTGTAATCGAGGTAGCTGTGGGTGTCAGTGGGTTTGTAGAACGTGTCAGTGGACAAGGAATCTCCTGAGATGGAGATGGAAAGATCGAGGAAGGAGAGAGAGGTGGCAGAGATGGTCCCAGTGAATTGGAGAGCAGGGTGAAAATTAGTGGCAAAATTTATGAAACTGTCAAGTTCCGCACAGGTACAAGAGGTGGAACCAGTGCAGTCGTCGATACAGCAGAGGAAGAGTTGCGGAATGGGGCCGGAGAAGGCTTGGAACAGAGACTGTTCAATGAACAGGCAGGCTTGTCTGGGGCCCATGTGAGTGCCCATAGCTACACCCTTGGTCTGTACCCACCCATAGCACCCATGGATTCCAGCATCTGCAGCTGTTTCTCAAGCAGAGCAACTCAGTGGGTCGGGCAGCATCTGTGGGGGAAGGTAATGTCAACGTTTCAGGACTGAGGGGGGATATGGCCAGTATAGAGAGGGGAAGGGATGATGAGACAGGAGCCCGTGGTGATTGGTGACCGAGGAGGGATGTAGGGTGACGGGAAGGTAGTGGTATTGGAACTGGTTTATTATTGTCACTTGTACCGAGGTCCAGTGAAAAACTTGTCTTGCACACCGATCGTACAGATCAATTCATTACACAGTGCATCGAGGTAGTACAGGGTAAAACAATACAGAATGCAGAGTAAAGTGTCACAGGTACAGAGAAAGTGCAGTGCAGGCAGACAATAAGGTGCAAGGTCACAACAAGGTAGATTGTGAGGTGAAGAGTCCACCTTATCATACTAGGGAACCGTTCAACAGTCTGATAACAGTGTAGGGGAGGTGAGCAGGGTGGAGCTGGGACACAGTGGTAGTAGTTCCCGATGTGGCCTCCTCTACATCGGTGAGACCAAGCGCAGACTCTGCGACCTCTCGCAGATCATCTACACCCGGTCCACAACGACCATCCCGAGCTCCCCGTTACATGTGTATTTTACCCTTCCCATTCCCACACTGACCTGTCCATCCTCGGCCTTGCCCACTGCCAGGGTGAGGCCCAACACAAGCTGGAGGAACACCTCCCATTCCCCCGGGGAGTCTACAGCCCAATGGTATCACTGAGGTTTCCAATTTCGGGTAACCCTCCCCTCGGGTGGGTTTTCCCCTTCCCCTCTCTCTCCTCCTGTCCTCCCATTTTTGTCCACGTTCCCTCAAACCACCCCCTCAGCCCCCCCCTCACCCGTCTCTGTCCCTCTGCTGGTCGGATCCACTCATGACACACACGGTTCACCCACAGGGTCCCTCCCCCATCTGGGTCTGGTTCCATCTGCCATACTCCTCTCCCCTAATGGTTCCCATTCTCACCTCCAGCACTGGCAGCCCCTTGTGTTCCTGCTTGTCTCCCTCCAGCAGCCGCCTCCCCCCCACCCTCCCCTCCCACTACCTCACTCCCTCTGCCTCCATCTATCCACCTGCCACCGTCTCCCAGCCCCACCCCCACTCCCCTCCCTACCTGCCCGTCATCTTACACCCCTCCTCCATCCACCAATCACCTCGGACTCCTGACACCCCTCCCCCTCCTCTCTATACCAGCCCCCTCCCCTCTCAGTCCTGATGCAGGGTGATGTGGTCGACTCGAAACGTCGACATTTCCTTTCCTCCCACAGATGCAGGTCGACCTTCTGAGTTCCTCCAGCGGATTGTTGCTCCAGATTCCAGCAGCTGCAGTCCTGCCCTCTCCTGAGAAGCAATCATGTCAAATCCAAGAAAGCTCTGCACTGGGAGGGGTGGTACCGAGGCAGGGTCACGCTGTGGGAGGGGCGGGACTGAGGGAGGGTCACACTGTGGGATGGGCGGTACTGAGGCCAAGCTGGCCATCCACGGGACACGGTGGCGGGCAGCCGAGGGTACCAGCAGGTCGGCCTGCCTGCCCGTCTTCCGCGCTTACGTGCGCGCGCGGGTGCATTTAGAGAGGGAGCACGCGGTTTCCGCGGGCACCCTAGCTGAGTTCTGCGCTCGGTGGGCCCCTCGGGATCACGTGTGTCGTGGACGGTACGAACGCGATTCTTATTTGAAGTGTCACGTGTCGCGTTGACGGGTGTAGCGTCGCGTGTGTGTTTCGTTAGTGTTAGTTTGCATTGTCTACCGTAGTATGTCGTTGCGTAGTTTCTTCTTTTCTGTATTAGATGTGGTGTATTGACGCTGGTTGTCTTTTGTAGAGCTTTTAGTGAATAAACGTTTATAGCAAAAAGGGGCGATACTGAGGATCACACTGTGGGAGGGGCTGGACTGAGGGAGGGGCGGGACGGAGGAAGGGTTGCACTGTGGGAGGGGCCGGAGGGAGGGTCACTGTGGGAGGGGCGGGACTGAGGGAGGGTCGCACTGTGGGAAGGGCGGTACTGAGGGTCACTGTGGGAGGGGCCGGAGGGAGGGTCACTATGGGAGGGGCCGGAGGGTGGGTCACTGTGGGAGGGGCCGGAGGGAGGGTCAGTGTGGGAGGGGCGGGACTGAGGGAGGGTCACTGTGGGAGGGGCTGGAGGGAGGGTCAGTGTGGGAGGGGCGGGACTGAGGGAGGGTCGCACTGTGGGAGGGGCCGGAGGGAGGGTCACTGTGGGAGGGGCCGAGGGAGGGTCAGTGTGGGAGGGGCTTGAGGGAGGGTCACCGTGGGAGGAGCCAGAGGGAGGGTCAGTGTGGGAGGGGCGGGACTGAGGGAGGGTCAGTGTGGGAGGGGCGGGACTGAGGGAGGGTCACTGTGGGAGGGGCCGGAGGGAGGGTCAGTGTGGGAGGGGCGGGACTGAGGGAGGGTCGCACTGTGGGAGGGGCCGGAGGGAGGGTCACTGTGGGAGGGGCTTGAGGGAGGGTCACCGTGGGAGGAGCCGGAGGGAGGGTCAGTGTGGGAGGGGCGGGACTGAGGGAGGATCACTGTGGGAGGGGCCGGAGGGAGGGTCAGTGTGGGAGGGGCGGGACTGAGGGAGGGTCAGTGTGGGAGGGGCCGGAGGGAGGGTCAGTGTGGGAGGGGCGGGACTGAGGGAGGGTCACTGTGGGAGGGGCGGGACTGAGGGAGGGTCGCTGTGGGAGGGGCTGGAGGGTGGCACCGTGACCGGGGTTGCGGACGGGCAGTCGCCGGTCTGTGCTCTCCGGTGGTCGGTGGGTCGGGTTCTCGGCTCCCGTTATGCCTGAGGGGCCGTCGCTGCGGATGTTTCACGGGCGGTGCTGCCGGGTGCTGGGCGGGGTGGTGCAGCGGGCGGGGGGCAGCACCCGGCAGCTGCCCGTGAAACAGCTGGAGGGGCGGCGGCTGCAACAGAGCCAGGTCAGTGCGGCCGGAGCGACCCCTGCCCGGTGACCGGGGACCGGGACCCGACCCCTCCCCAGGACCCCTCTCGGGGACCGGGACCCGACTTCTCCCCGGGACCCAACTCCTCCCTGGGACCCCTCCCCGGGGCCGGGACCCGACCCCTCCCCGGGACACGACCCCTCCCCAGGACCGAGACCCGACCCCTCCCGGGGACCGGGACCCGACTTCTCCCCGGGACCCCTCCCCGGGGCCGGGACCCGACTTCTCCCCGGGACCCCTCCCCGGGGCCGGGACCCGACCCCTCCTCTGGACCCCTGCCCGGGGCCGCGACCCCTCCCGGGGACCGGGACCCGACGCTTCCCCGGGGCTGGGACCCCTCCCCAGGACCCGACTCCTCCCCAGGACTGGGCGCTGCCGAGACCAGCCTGGGGGGTGGAGTCTTGGTGGGGAAGGGGCAGAGGGTGGGGTCCCGCCGGGCGGTGGGGTCTCTGGTGGATTATTGTAAGGCGGCTGGAATGGTGAAGGGGTCCTTGGTGTGTGAGTGGGTGTCCTTGGTTTGGGGGCTCCCTGGTGTGTGGGGTCAGGTGTGGGTGGTGAGGGGGATGCCCAGCCAGAGGAAGAGGTGAGCCCCCTGCTCCCAGGCTCTCTCTCTGACCTACTCCTGTACTCTCCCTGCAGGCCCATGGGAAATGTCTCTTCCTGGGATTTGGCCCCAGGTCCGGGGTCCCTGTCGATCCGGAGCCTGCCTCTCCCAGCGGGACTGAGGTTCCCGTCGATCCGGAGCCTGCCTCTCCCAGCGGGACCTGGGTCCCTGTCGATCCGGAGCCTGCCTCTCCCAGCGGGACTGAGGTTCCCATCGATCCGGAGCCTGCCTCTCCCAGCGGGACTGAGGTTCCCGTCGATCCGGAGCCTGCCTCTCCCAGCGGGACCTGGGTCCCTGTCGATCCGGAGCCTGCCTCTCCCAGAGGGACCGGCTTTCCCATCGATACGGAGCCACAGCTCTGGCTCCGCTTCCACTTCGGCCTGTATGGCAGCGTCAGATGCGATGAGTTCGCCCGAGCAAAGCGAGCAAACAAGAGGGGAGACTGGAAGGACCCCTCCCCCAGGTAATGTGGCACTCCTGGTCTCGGGGTTGGGGGGAGGGTGGGCATGTGGACACGTTGCTCCATCCCCTACTCGCACCAGCCACTGTCGTAATAAAGGTCAGTGAGGGCAGGAGCAGCCCCGGGGCAAAGGTGGCCCCCTCCCCTCCTCCCCATCCCTCCCCTCCATTGCCTATCACCTGAGGGGCACCCATCTCCAAAACCGTGGAGAGCAGTTGACCTCTGACCCCACCATCTCCTCTCCCAACAATACCCCTGGGTGTGGGGGGTGAGCTCTGGGGCAGGTGTTGAGGTTGCCCCCTGCTTGTTGATCCTGAGCCCTCTCCCCCTCTCTCTGCAGGCTGGTGCTCTACTTCCCTGGAGACCATTTCCTGGTGTTCTACAGCTGCCGGCTGTGTGTGTGTGGTGGTCCTCGCACTGATCCTCACACCGACATCCTGGGCCAGGACTTCGATAAGGCCAGGGCTCTGTGTGCCCTCCAACTCGCTCAGCCTGTCTGCTATACCCTGATGCATCAGCGCCATTTCTCTGGGCTGGGTCCGTGAGTTACTGTGGGACATTTAAGAGACTCATGGATAGGCACGTGGATGATAGAAAAATGGAGGGCAATGTGGGAGGGAAGGGTTAGATACATCTTAGAGTAGGATAAAATGTCAGCACAACGTTGTGGGCCGAAGGGCCTGTGCTGTACTGTTCTATGTTCTAATGTTTTTCAAAAGTTCCAGCACGTTGTCCTCATTAACATCGACGTGTTCCAGTTATCAGCCTGTTTTACGCTGTCCTCACATACAGCAAGGTCTCTCTCACAGGTGGATACTGAAGCAAAGTATTCATTAAGGACCTCCCCTACCACCTCCGACTCCAGGCACATGCTTGCTCCTCTATCCCTAATCAGTCCTACCCTCACTCCAGTCATTCTCCTGTTCTTCACATACGTGTAGAACGCCTTAGTGATTTCCTTAATCCTACTCACCAAGGCCTTCTCATGCCCCCTTCTAGCCCTCCTAAGTCAATTCTTAAGCTGCCTCCTGGCTACCTTGTAACTCTCCAGAGCCCTGTCTGATCCATGCTTTCTAAACCTTAAGTAAGTTTCTTTCTTCCTCTTCACCAGATATTCCACATCTCTTGTCAACCATGGTTCCTTCACCCTACCGTCCTTTTCCTGCCCCAGTGAGACAAACCTCTCCAGAACCTCCTGCAAGTGATCTTTAAACAACCTCCACATTTCCATTGTGCATTTCCCTGAGTACATCTACCAATTTTCAATCCCAAGTTCCTGCCTAACAGCATCATAATTCCCCCTCCCCCAATTAAATACTCTCCCATACCATCTGCTCCTATCCCTCTCCAAGGCTATGGTAAAAGTCAAGGAGTTATTGTCACCATCTCCGAAATGCTCACCTGTCAAGAGATCTGACACCTGACCAGGTTCATTGTCTAGTACCAGATCTAGAATGGCCTCTCGTCTAGTCGGCCTGTCTATATATTGTCAGGAATCCTTCCTGGACACATGACAAATTCTGCCCGATCCAAACCTTTTGCACTAAAGAGGTGCCAATCAATATAAGGGAAGTTGAAATCGCCCATGACAACAACCCAGTTATTTTTGCACCTTTCCAAAATCTGCCTCCCGATCTGTTCCTCAGTGTCTCTATTTGTATTGGGGGGGTCTATAGAATATTTCCAATACAGTGATTGCTCTCTTCCTGTTTCTGACCTCCACCCACACTGAATCAGTAGACAATCCCTCCAGGATGTCTTCCATTTCTACAGCTTTGATACTGTCCCTGGTCAACAAAGCCACTCCCCACCTCTTTTACCTCCGTCCCTGTCCCTTTTGAAACATCTAAATCCTGGAACATCAAGCAGCCATTCCTGCCCTTATGACAGCCAAGTCTCTGTAATGGCCACAACATCGTAGTTCCATGTACTGACCCATCGTCTAAGTTCATCAGCCTTGTTCCTGATACAACTTGCATTAAAATAGACACACTTCAACCCATTCAACTAACTGCAATTTTGCCGTTTCAAATGCTTATCCTACCTCACAGTCTCTCTGCACACTGCATCAACCTGTACACCAACTGCCCCATCCTCTGACCTGTCACTTGGGTTCCCATACCCCTGCCAAACTAGTTTAAACCCTCCCCAACAGTTCTAGCAAACCTGCCCGCAAGAATATTGGTCCCCTCCAGTTCAGTGTAACCTGTCCCTTTTGTACAGGTCTTGCCTTCCTCGAAGAGATCCCAATGATCAACAAATCTGAAACACTGCCCCCCGCACCAAGTCCTTAGCCACGCATTCATCTGCCATATCAACCTATTCTTACTCCCACTGGTGCATGGCACAGGCAGCAGTACAGAGATTACTACCCTTGAGGTCCTGCTTTTCAGCTTCCTACCTGGTTCCCCATATTCACTTTTCAGGACCACATCCTTTTTCCTGGTATTGGTATTGGTTTATTATTGTCAGGTACTGAGATACAGTGAAAAGCTTGTCTTATAAACTGATCATACAGGTCAATTCATTACACAGTGCAGTTACATTTATTGTTTTTACCTGTACTACATCACAGTACAGAGTAAAGTGTCACAGCTACAGAGAAAGTGCAGTGCAATAAGGTGCAAGGTCACAACAAGGTAGATCGTGAGGTCATAGTCCATCTCATTGTATAAGGGAACTGTTCAATAGTCCTACCTACGTCATTGGTACCGATATGTACCACAACCTCTGGCTGCTCACCCTCCCCCTTCAGAATACTGTGGACCCGATCTGAGACGTCCCTGACCCTGGCACGTGGGAGGCAACATACCATCTGGGAGTCTCTCTCTCGTCCACAGAATCTCCTGTCTGCTCCCCTAACTACAGAGTCCCCCGTCAGTTTTGCTTTCCTCTTTTCCCCACTTCCCTTCTGAGCCACAGAGCCAGACTCAATGTCAGCGACCTGACCACTGCAGCTTCTCCCCTGGTAGGTTGTCGTTTCCACCCCCCCCCCCCCCCCCCAAAACAGTAATATACCTGAGGTGAATGGCTACAGGGTACTCTGTACTACCTGCCTATTCTCTTCCCCTCTCCTGACAGTCACCCAGCTACCTGCCTCCTGCAACTGAGGTGTGGCTACTTCCCTAGAGCTTTTATCCATCACCTCCTCATTCTCCTGTATTAGCCAAAGGTCATCAGCTGCAGCTCCAGTTCCCTGACACAGTCTGTAAGGAGCTGCAGCTGGATGCACCTCCCGCAGATGTAGTGATCAGGGAGACTTGAGATCTCCCACATCTGGCAGGAAGAACACACCACTGACCCCGGATCCATTGTCAGTACTTTAGGCACTAGAGACCGAGAGTCCCACTTCTCGCTCCAAGTCACGGCCCTCGCTACCTGGAAAAGAACTGGGTCCCAATAGTCACCCCTTTATATGGCTTCCACTTCTCGTTCCAAATGCAAGGAGTCTGACAGATAAACTGATCATGTGTTGTTATTCATAGAAACCTGGTTGAAAGAAGGGCAGGACTGGCAACTCAACCTTTCAGGGTACAGAATATTCAGGGGTGGGGGAAGATGTAAAAGGAAGGGGCATTGCGGTGTTGACTAGGAGTCCATTAATGCAGTAATGAGGGAGAATATCTGAGAAATGAGGCCACGAGGGTGGAGTTTAGAACCAAAAGAGGGCAGTCACTTTGCAGTGGATGTTCTGTAGCCATCCCAACAGTCAGCAGGAGATAGAGAAGCAGATATGAGGGCAAATCACAGTGGTGTAACAGCAGTCGGGTTATTGTAGTGGGGATTTCAAATTCCCCAATATTTTATGGGATTGCTCTAATGTGAGAGGTGGTGTGATTTTTTTTCCATAGCAGCAGTGTTTAAAACTAGAGGGTAATTTAGGAGTATTCGAGGATATCTGAGGAAGAATTTTTCACTCATTGTGTTTGGAATCTGGACCCTGCTGCCTGTGGTGGGGGGGGGGGGGGGTGAAGGCAGAGACTTGGTGTTAAGTATCTGGATGAGCACTTGAATAGCGAAGACACAGAAGATTATGGACCGAGTGCTGGTAAATTGGATTGGTGTAGATGGTTATTTGATGATGGCAATGATGTGATGGGCTGAAGGGCCCTGTTCCTGTGAGGAGCACTCTCCTGGAGTAGTGGTCAACAAAAGGGTTCATTATCTTCTGAAAGGTGCTCACTTTGCATCCCTCATTCCTTCCCCCACCTCGAGACAGGCCTCCCCACCCCAGTGTCCCCTTTGATCAATACTCAATATTTGCTCATTAACACGGACTGTCAGCTGATCTGGCAGGGTCTGAGGGGAGAAACAAAGTTAGCGTTTCGGTCAAAGACCCTTGCATCGGGTACATCTCGTGATGTGGAGGTGTCTCTATAACAGGCTCTTGGTATTGATGAGAATGGCATGTTGCTGCGGCAGGGTGCATGGGCTGCCGTGTCACCAGGATTCTGCTGCTTGTTATCCCAGGTGTGTGTGTATTTCAGTCACTCTGACCATGCCCTTCACCCACTGTCCGTCCCCATCCCTGCTCCTTGAAGCACTGTGGTCCATCGCTTCGGTCCCCAGCTTGACCCAGACTCCTGTTAGTCTGTTAATCTGTAACTGCAGTGAGCAGATTGTGTCTGTGTTGGTGTCTCACGTTGCTCTCCATTTCTAGGTAACATCATTAAGAACGAAGTGCTGTACCTGTCTGGGATTCACCCCATGTCCCTGGGCTCCCAACTCGGTATTGAGAAACTGCGCACTCTCCTGGAACAGGTGCTCCTGTTCAGTAATGGATGGCTTGTCAACAAACAAAAGGGTGAAGGTCTAAAGTATCACATCTACCAGAAGGACTGGTGCCCCAAGGGCCACGCAGTAGAGAGAGCAGAGCTTGGCCCCCCCCAAGGTCTCCACAGACCCACCTGGTGGTGCCCTGTGTGCCAGCCTGCAGTGCCAGCTGCTCCTGGGCCCCTGGGTTAGGTGCCTGGACCAGGTTAGGGATGACTCTCGATGCCTGATGTAGACTGTCAGCTCACTGCTACTTGTAAATAAACGGAAATGATGCTCCATTGTCTTAATTCTTCTGTGGGAGCCCGTGCTGTAAGGAGCATGGGGTGGGCAGTGTGGAATAGTGAGGGTCACTGGGGGAGCAGTAAGTGGTAATTGGTTTATTACTGTCACATGTACAAGGTACAGTGAAAATCTTGTTTTGCATGCCATCCATACAGATATTTCATTACACAGTGCATTGAGGTAGTACAAGAGAAAACTATAACAATGCAGAATAAAGTGTCACAGTTACAGAGAAAGTGCAGTGCAGGCAGACAATAAGGTGCAAGGTCATCACAAGGTAGATTGTGACGTCAAGAGTCCATCTTATTGTACAAAAGGACCGTTCAAGAGTCATGTAACAGTGGGATAGAAGCTGTCCTTGAGCCTGGTGGTGTGTGTTTCTCAAGCATGACAGGACTCCGTGCTTTTATAATTTATCTCAATGAAGACTAATGGAGGCAACGCTGTAATGCAGCAGGTAGTGCGCCGTCTCAGTTCCAGCCACCCAGGTTTCGTCCCGACTGCGGGTGCTGTCTGTGTGGAGTTTGCATGTTTTTCTTGTGACTGCGTGGGTTTTTCATGATGCTCTGGGTTCCTCCCACGTCCAAGGATGTGTAGGTGGGTTAATTGGTTTCTGTAAATACCCACAGTGTAGGCAAGTGGTCATTAAACCAGGGCAGTTGAAAGGCGTGTAGGGAAATGTCAGGGAGTGGGATTTCTCAGATGTGGCGTAGATGTGGGCTGAATGGCCTTGCGTCAGGGCAAACATGAAATGATCCCTTGCTGTAGCTGTTTTCCAGACAGGAACATGAGGATGCCTCTACAGCAGATCTGCAATCTCCCTCCCCAAACAATATGCTTTTACTTTGTATTCCTGACTTCATTCTCCATCTGCCAATCTTTGTCCACTGACAACCCATCTGTGTCCCTTTTGCAAATCTTATCTAGAAATTTGATCATGTAGTTTTTTTAATAGCACTCTACTGTTGAAAATCTATCTAATCAACCTGAGCTGTTCTTAACAACGTGCCATGAAGATGGCAATCTTAATTTCGTAAAACAGATTTGTTGGTCTCCGTGTGAAACATTTGAGGTCGGTTTCAGCACAGCCTTTTGCATTGACCTGTGGTGTAGTCACACACATCCTGACACAGCACCCTTGGGAGCTACAAGCAGCACCCTTCCAACTGCTGGAGAGCAAGGTAACTGGTGAGTGGTATTGAATGGAAGACCTCCTGACCACACTGCCACCCAGTCTCTGCCAGTTCTCCACCCTATCACGGACACTCCTTTCCCCTGCTGCTCCTCTCCCTTTCTCTGAAATTTAAAGCTTGTTTCATTTCTATTTTTCCCCAGTTCCAATGAATCATTAACTCTGTTTCTCTTGCCAGAGATACTGATCTGCTGAATATTCCAGCATTTTCTGTTTAATAGATTTTCAGCATCTGCATTGTTTTGCTTTTGGATTATTAATTCCCCATCTCTGATTCTGCAGGGCTGGATGACACCTGTGCTTTCCTACCTCCTCAGTGCAGCCAATGTTGGGGACCAAATGGCTACTACCACCAATGAATGTCTTCTGTTGTCTCGTAGAGTCGTACAGTTATACCGCAGGGAAACAGGCCCTTCAGCCCAACTGGTCCATGCCAACCAAGATGCCCCTTTCAAGTTAGTCCCATTTGCCAGCATTTGGCCCATATCCTTATAAAGCTTTCCAATCCATGTACCTGTCCAACTGTCTTTTAAATGTTGTTATTTTACCTGCCTCACCTACTTCCTCTGGTAGCTCGTTCCACACATATACCACACTTTATGTAGAAAAAGTCACCCCTTGAGTTCCTCTTAAATCTTGCCCTTCTCAGCTCAAACCTGTGCCCTCTAATTGATTCCCCAACCCTGGAGAAAAAGACTAAGTGCATTCACCCTATGCCCCTCATGAAGTCTTTTCACCCAAACTGATTCAGCTTCCCAATCTCCTGAGCAAAGGTTATTTCTAGTATCGTGAAGTCATCCTTTGACAGAGCCACTCTGCCTCCTTTTGCCCATCCTTCCGACATTTGCAGATCCATGGAATATTCCGTTCCCAGCCTTAGTCACATAGTGACCATCTCTCAGTAGATAGAACACAGAATGGTACAGTACAGGAACAGGCCCTTCAGCCAACCATGTGTGCGCTGACCAAGATGCCAATGTAAATTAATTCCATTTGCTTGCACTTGGTCTGTATCCCTCCATTCCCTGCATGTTCATGTGATTGTCTAAAACTTTGCCATTGTATCTGCTTCTACCACCTCCTCTGCCAGTGTGTTCCTAGCACCTACCACTCTCTGTATTTTATGTAAAAACTTGCCCTGCACATCTCCTTCCATATTCTCCCTCTCTCTTCAAACCGATGGTGTCTAGTATTTGACATTTTGACCTTGGGGAACAGATTCCAACTGTCAATCCTATCTCTGCCTCTCATAATCTTGTGTTTCTATCAAGTTGTCCCTCAGCTTCTGACACTCTAGAGAAAACAATCCAAGTTTGTCCAACCTCTCCTTATAAATGATACCCTCCAATCCAGGCAACATTCTGGTGAACTTCTCCTGCACCCTCTTCAAAGCCTCCACATCCTTCCTGTAATAGGGCGACCAGAACTGCACACAATTCTCTAAGTGCAGCCTAACCAAAGTTTTGTAGACCCTCAACATGACTTCCCAATGTTATACTCAACACCTTGACCAATGAAGGCAAGTATACCATATGCCTTCTTTACCACCCTATCCACTTGTGTTGCCACATTCGGGGAGCTATGGATGTGCACCCCAAGATCCCTCTGTTCATCAATGCCACTAAGGGTCCTGCCATTTACTGAATACTTTCCTCCTGCATTTGATCTCCCAGAAATGCATCTGTCACTCTTCTGGATTAACCACCAGCTGCCATTTCACCACCCACATTTCCAATCAGTCTATATCCTGCCGTATCCTGTGACAACCTTCCCCACTACCCACATTTCCAATAGGTATATATCCTGCCGTATCTTGTGACAACCTTCCCCACCACCCACATTTCCAACAGGTATATATCCTGCCATATCCTGTGACAACCTTCCCCACTACCCACATTTCCACCAATTTTCATGGCATCTGCAAACTTACCAACTAGACCACCTACAGGTTAGAGGGAAACATGGAACTTGGAACACTACAGCACAGCACAGTACAGGTCCTTTGGCCCATGATGTTGTACCGGCCTATATGAACACCTCCTCCATAATCAATCTAACCCTTCCCTCCTGCACAGCCCATAACCTTCCATTTTTCTTACATCCATGTGCCTATCTAATTGCCTTTCAGATATCCCTATTGTATCAGCCTCTACCACCACCCCTGGCAGTGCGTTCCAGGCACCCACCACTCTCTGTGTAAAAAAAAAAAACCTACCTCTGACATCTCCCCTAAACATTCCTCCTCTGACCTCAAGGTATTGGCCATTGCTGCCCTGGGAAAAGGTGCTGGCTGCCCACTCTATCTATGCCCCTCATGGTCTTGTACACCTCTATCACATTGCCTCTCATCCTGCGTCGTTCCAAATAGAAAAACCCTAGCTCTGTCAACCTATCCTCATAAGACATGCTCTCCAATCCAGGCAGCATCCTGGTAAATCTCCTCTGCACCCACTCTAAAACTTCCACATCCTTCCTATAATGAGGTGACCAGAACTGAACTCAATACTAAGTGTGGTCTAACCAAAGTTCTACAGAGCTGCAACATTATTTTGTGGCTCTTGAACTCAATCCCCTGACTAATGAAGGCCAACACACCATATGCCTTCTTAACCACCCTATTGGTATTGGTTTATTATTGTCACTTGTACTGAGGTACAGTGAAAAACTTGTCTTGCAAACTGATTGTACAGGTCAGTTCATTACACAGTGCAGTTACATTGAGTTAGTACAGAATGCATTGAAGTAGTACAGGTAAAAACAATAACAGTACAGAGTAAAGTGTCACAGCTACAGAGAAAGTGCAGTGCAATAAGGTGCAAGGTCACAACAAGGTAGATCGTGTGGTCATAGTCCACCTCATTGTATAAGGGAAACATTCAATAGTCTTATCACAGTGGGGTAGAAGCTGTCCTTAAGTCTGGTGGTATGTGCCCTCAGGCTCCTGTATCTTCTACCCGATGGAAGAGGAGAGAATATCTTGGGTGGGTGGGGTCTTTGATTATGTTGGCTGCTTCACCAAGACAACGAGAGGTAAAGACAGAGTCCAAGGACGAGAGGCTGGTGTCCGTGATGCGCTGGGCGGTGTCCACAACTCTCTTCAGTTTCTTGCGGTCCTGGGCGGAGCAGTTGCTGTACCAAGCCGTGATACATCCAGATAGGATGCTTTCTATCAACTTGCGTGGCAATTTTGGGGGATCTATGGATGTGGACCCCAAGATCCCTCTGTTCCTCCACACTGCTCAGAATCCTGCCATTAACCATGTACTCTGCTTTTAAGTTTGATCTTCTGAAGTGTATCACTTCACACTTTTTCAGATTGAACTCCATCTGTCACTTCTCTGCCCAACTCTGCATCCTGCCTATATTCTGTTGTAACCTATGACAACCTTCTACACTATCCACAACCCCTCCGACCTTCGTATCATCAGCAAACTTACTTCCTCCATCCCTCCACTTCTTCATCCAAGTCATTTATAAAAATCACAAAGAGCAGGGGTCCCAGAACAGATCCCTGCGGAACACCACTGGTCACCGACCTCCAGGCAGAACACACTCCATCTACCACCACCCTCTGCCTTCTGTGGGACAAGCCAATTCTGAATCCACACAGCCAAGTCTCCATAGATCCCATGTCTCATGACTTTCTGGATGAGCCTACCATGGGGAACCTTGTCAAACATTTTACTAAAGTCCATATACCCCACATCCACCGCTCTACCTTCATCTATTTGTTTTGTCACCTCCTCAAAAAAACTCAATTTTGCTCGTGAGGCACAACCTGCCCCTCACAAAGCCATGCTCACTATCCCTAATAAGATTATGCTTCTGCAAATGCTCATAAATCCTGTTCCTAAGATCCTCTCCAATAGCTTGCCCACCACTGACTCAAGGACTCACTGGTCTATAATTCCCAGGATTATCCCTATTACCTTCTTGAACAAGGGAACAACATCAGCCATCTTCCAATCCTTTGGTACCACTCCTGTCGCCAGGGAGGATGCAAATATCATTGTCAATGCCCCAAACAATCTCTTCTTCCACTTCCCTTAGTAACCTGGGGTATATACTGTCCGGTCCTGGGGACTTATCTATCCTAATGTCTTTCAGAAGCTCCAACACTACCTCTTTCTTCACCTCAACATGGTCTAGCACATTAGCCTGTTCTACACTGACCTCACATTCGTCAGAAAGTCCCTCTCCTTGGTGAACACTGAAGCAAAGTATTCATACGGGTCATTTGGGATTTAGTGTCCATAGTTTTCAATGTCAGCATGGACGAATTGGGCCAAAGGACCTGACTCCAAGCTATATAACTCTTTGTTTCTAATCTAAAACCTACATTTTTATTCAAATCATTAATGTATGTTACAAACAAGAGGTCCCAGCACTGGCCACAGATCTCCTGTCAGAATAACACCCCTCCACCACTACCCTCTGTCTCCTATCACCAAGCCAATTCTGTCTGCAATATACCAACTTGCTGTGGATCTCATGTGACTTAATCTTCTGGACCAGCCTACCATGAAGGTTCTTGTCAAATGCTTTACTCAAGACCATGTAGACAACATCGATTAACCTTCCTGTAGCTGGGACACTTTACTCTGTATTCTGTTATTGTTTTTGCCCTGTACTGCCTTGATGCACTGTGTAATGAATTGATATTTATGAACGGTTTGTAAGACAAGTTTTTCACTGGACCTCAGTACAAGTGACGATAATAAACCTAGTCCCCTCATCATTCATCAATCGTCACTCCCTCAAAAAAAACTCATCAAATTTGTGAAACAGGACCTGCCCCATACAAGCCATGCTGATGTTCCCTAATAAGTCCTTACTTTTCCAATGCGAATATATCCTGTCCCTAAGATCTTCTCCAGTAATTTCCCTAGCACTGATGGAAGACTCACCGGCCTATAATTTCCTTGTTTGTCCTTGTTCCCCTTAAAGGAACACTGGCTTTTCTCAGTCCTCTGGGACCTAGCCATGATCAAAGAGGATTCAAAGATCTCTGTCAAGGTCCCAGCAATCTCCTCCCTTGTTTCCCTCAGTATCATCATGGGGTAGATCCCATCAGGCCCTGGAAACATATTGACCTTGATGATTTTCAAGACATTCCTCCCTTAATATCAACACAACCCCTCAGCCTCCAGCAATCCTGATAGCACATGCCCTCTAAACCAGGCAGCATCCTAGTAAACCTCCTCTGCACCCTCTCTAAAGCCTCAACATTCTTCCTATAGTGAGGTGACCAGAATTCATGCAATACTCTAAATGTGTCTAACCAGAGTTCTATAAAAATGCATCATAACTTCTTGACTCCTATACTCAATACCTCGATTAATGAAAGCAAGCATTCCATAAGCCTTCTTAACCACCCTGTCTACCTGTGTAGCCACTTTCAATGAGCCATGGACTTGCACCCCAAGGTCTCTCTGCTCTTCAACACTGTTAAGTTTCTTGCCCTTAAGAGTGTACTGCCTCTTGACATTAGTCCTACCAAGGTGCAACATCTCACATTTATCCGGGTTAAACTCCCTATCTGCCATTTCTCTGCCCACATCTGCAGCTGATCTATATCACCTGTGTCCATCGCCGGTCTTCTACACTATTCACAACTCCACCAATCTTGGTATCGTCTGCAAACTTACTAACCCACCCATCAACATACCCATCCAGGTCATTTATGTACACCACAAACAGCAGAGGTCCCAGCACAGATCCCTGTGGAACACTACTACTCACAGGCCTCCAGCCCGAATAAGTCCCTTCAACCACCACCCTCTGTCTTCTATGGGCAAATCAGTTCTGGATCCACACAGCCAATTCTCCACTGACCCCATGCATCCAAACTTTCTTGATTAACTGATTATGTGGGACCTTGTCAAATGCCTTACTGAAGTCTGTATAGATGACATCCACAGCTCTACCCTCATCATTCTCTCTCGTCACCCTGTCAAAAACTCAACCAGGTTAGTAAGACACAACTGCCCCGCACAAAGCCATGCTGGCTTTCCCTAATCAAGCCATTGGATTCCAGATGCTCGTATATCCTATCTCGAAGAATTTTCTCCAGCAATTTCCTTCCAACTGACGTGAGACTACTGGTCTATAGTCCCCCGGGGTTTCCTCATTCCTTTCTTAAATAGAGGAACAATATGAGCCACTCGCCAGTCCTCCGGGACCTCACCCGTGGTCAAAGAGGACACAAAGATACTGGTCAAGGCCCCAGCAATTTCCTCTCTCGCCTCCCTCAGTAACCTGGTGTATATCCCATCAGGCCCTGGGGACATCCACCTTAATACTGTTTAGGAGAACTAACACTACCTCCTCCTTGACCTCTAAATGCCCCAGTGTTTTTACGCCCTCAGTTCTAATTTCTGCGTCCTGCGTGTCCCTTTCCGGGTAAATACTTAAGAGAAATACTCATTCAGAACCTCAGCCACATCCTCTGCATCCAACATAGATTCCCTTCTTTATCATTAAATGGTCCTAACCCTTTCCCCTCATTATCCTCTTACACCTGACGTAGGTATAGAACTGCCTTTGGATTCTCCTTAATCCAACTCGCTAAGGACTTTTCATGGCCCCTCCTGGCTTTCCTAATTCCTTCCTTGAGTTCATTTCTCGCTTCTCTATATTCCTCACACGCTCTATCTGATCCTAACTCCCGAAGCTCTACATACTCGTCCTTTTTCTTCTTGACTAAGTTCATCACTTCTCTGGACATCCAAGGTTCCCTTGTTTTGCCATTCATGTCCTTCCTTCTAATCAGGACACACCTATCCTGTACCCGATGTATTTGATCCTTAAACACTTCCCACATGTTCGACGTGGACTTGCCAGCAAAAAGGTGTTCCCAGTTTACCTAGTTCCTGCCTTATGCCTTCATAATTAGCCCTTCTCCAATTTAAAACCCTCCTGCTAGCCCCATACCCATCCTTATCTATAGCTATCCTGAAAGTTAATGAGCTGTGGTCACTGTTCTTCAATTGCTCACCCACTGACAGGTGAGTCATCTGGCCAGGCTCATTACCCAACACCAGGTCCAGAATAGCCTCTCCCCTTGGACTGTCAACATATTGATTTAAGAACCCCTCCTGGATACACCTAACAAATTCTGCCCCATCTAACCCCCAGCACTAAAAAGGTCCCAATTTAGGGAAGTTGAAGCCACAACCCTGTAATTTTTACTTATTTCCCTAATCTGTTTGCATATCCATTCCTCAATGTCCCGGTGGCTATTGGGAGGTCTATAGTACACCCCCAAGGTAGTGATTGCACCCTTCGTATTCCTGAGTTCTACCCATATAGACTCCGAGCCCTCCATTATGTCTCCCCGGAGTGCAGCTAATATATTATCTCTAATTAGCATTGCAAACTCCTCCCTTCTTTTACCCCCCTCTCTATTCTTAAAAGTTCGAAACCCTGGTACATCAATCACCCATTCCTGTCCCTCCCTCAACCAAGTCTCTGTAATGGCCACAACATCATAGTTCCATGTACTGATTCATGCTCAAAGTTCATCACTCTTGCCCATAATACTCCGAGCATTAAAGTACAAACACTTCAAACCATTCGTCCCATCACATCTGTTATCAGGAATCTGCCTAATACTACATTCCCTGACATCAGCCCTCCTGCCCGTTCCCTCACTTACTGACCTGTGGTTCCGGTTCCCATCCCCCTGTGAAGCTAGTTTAAACCTTCCCCAGTAGCATTAGCAAACCTCCCTGCCAGGATATTGGTTCCCCTCCAGTTCAGGTGCAACCCGTCCCTCTTGTACAGGTCACCCCTTCCCCAGAAAAGGTTCCAATGATCCAAGAACTTGAAACCTGCCCCCTGCACCATCTCCCCAGCTACTCATTTATCTGTGTAATCATCCTGTCCTTTCCTTCACTAGCCCATGGCACCGGGAGTAATCCGGAGATTACTGCCTTAGAAGTCCTGCTCTTCAGCCTCCTTGCTAACTCCCTATACTCATTGCATAGGACCTCTACCCCTCTCCTGCCTATGTCATTGGTACCAATATGCACCACAACCTCTGGCTGCTCACCCTCCCCCTTAAGAATATTCTGCAACCGCCCCGAGATGTCCAGGACCCTCGCACCCGGGAGGCAACACTCCATCCTGGCGTCTCATCCGCAGCCACAGAATCTCCTGTCTGTCCCCCTAACTATCGAGTCCCCTATGACTATCGCTCTGCCTGACTTCACCCTTCCCTTCTGAGCCTCAGAGCCAACCACAGTGCTACTGGCCTGGCTGCTGCTACTTTGCCCAGATAGATCGTCCCCCTCAGCAGTATCCAAAGGGGTATACTTGTTGCTGAGAGGAATGGCCACAGGGGGACCCTGCACTGACTTCCTTTTCCCTACCGCTTCCGGTGTTCACCCATCCGCTACCTGAATCCTGCCCTCTGGGTGTAACCACCTGCTCAAAACTCCTATGATTCGCTCAGCGTCCCAAATGATCCTCAGTTCATCCAACTCCAGCTCAATCCGGTCTTTCAGGAGCTGAAGTTGGCTGCACTTCCCGCAGGTGTAGTCATCAGGGAGACCATCAAGTTCCATGAATTCCCACATTCTACAGGAGGAGCATTCCACTGCCGTATCTGCCACCCTGTCTACACTGCACTAAGGGACCCTGAGACTAAAGCAGCAATAATCAAAGTACAAAACTTACCCTTCTTACCTGTTCATTTGCCTCGGCCTCTTCTTGTCAAAGCCTCTTGAGTAAGAGTCTCTAATTTCCCACTCTGACTCCAGCCCGCTCCGACGATGGCCGCTCCGCTACACCCTATGTCTCTTTTATGGTTAAAGAACCCAATCAAGGAGAGAAAAAAAACTCACTGGATCAGGTGACTCTTCGCTATCTTCCCGCTGCTGCCGCTTCCCACGCCTGCGCACTGGTGTCTGCTGGGGAAAACACTCCAAGCAAAATGGGGAGAGAGCAAAGGTCACCGGGTCAGGTGACTCTCTGCTCTCTTCTGAATCCTGGGATGTCGAGCTGCCAATCCTGTTCTTCTCCCAACAAAATTGCCTTCAGTGAAGAAAGTTGTCAAGGAATACAGTGGGATATAGATCACTTACAATTATGGGCAGAGAAGTGGCAGATGGAGTTTAATCCGGGCAAGTGTGAGGTGTTGCACTTTGGGAGGTCAAATGAAAGGCGAAAGTATACAGTTAATGGCAGAGAGATCTTAGGGTCCAAGTCCATAGCTCCCTGAAAGTGGCCGCACAAATTGGGTGGTAAAGAAGGCGTACAGCATGCTTGCCTTCATCCCTAGAGACATAGAGTTTAAGAGTTAGGAAGTCATGATACGTAGAACAGTACAGCATTGGACAGGCCATTCAGCCCACAATGTTGTGCTGATCTTGATGCCAATTTATACTAAAGGTCCTCCCTCCTGCTTATCACCATATCCCTCCATTCCTTTCACATTCATGTGTCTATCTAAAAGCCTCTTAAACTCCATCAAACTGCCTGCTTCCACTAGTACCCCTGATAATCCATTCCAGGCACCTACCACCCTCTGCATAAAAAAACTTGCCCCTCATATCTTATCTTATCTTTAATTTCCCCCCCCTCCAACCATGCAAGCATATCCTCTGGTGTTTGACATTTCTACCCTGGGGAAAAGATTCTGACTGTCTACCCTATCTATGCCTTTCATAATTTTAAAAACCTCTATCAGGTCTCCCCTCAGTCTCCAACGCTCTAAGAAGGACAATCCAAGTTTGTTCAACCTGTCATTATAGCTCATACCCTCTAATCCAGGCAGCATCCTGATAAACCTCTTCTGCACACTTTCCACAATCTCCACATCCTTCCTGTAAGGGGGTGACCAGAACTGCACACAATACTCCAAGTATGGTCTGACTAAAGTTTTATACAGCTGCAGCATGACTTCCGTACTCTTATACTCAACACCCCTACTGATGAAAGCAAGCATTCCATATGCCTTCTTTACCACCTAATCCACTTGCACAGACACTTTCAATGAACTATGGACCTGGACCCCAAGATTCCTTTGTACCTCGATGCAATTAAGGGGTCTACCATTAACTGTATACTTTCTGCTTTCATTTGACCTCCCAAAGTGCAACACCTCACACTTGCCCAGATTAAACTCCATCTGCCACTTCTCTGCCCATATCTGTAACTGATCTATATCCTGCTGTATTCCTTGATAGTCTCTTACACTGTCCACAGCACCACCATTGTCATCTCAAAAAAACTCAGTCAAGTTTATAAGATATGACCTGCCCCGCACAAAGCCATGCTGACTGTCACTAAGCAGGCCATACCTTTCCAAATGTGCATAAATCCTATCCCTCAGTATCCTCTCCAATAGCTTCCCTACCACTGATGCGAGGCTCACTGGCCTATAATTACCTGGATTATCCCTATTTCGCTTCTTGAACAATGGCACAACATTTGCTACTCACCAGTCCTCTGGGACCTTGCCTGTTGCTAGTGAGGACACAAAGATCTTTGTCAAAGCCCCAGCAATCTCCTCACTTGCTCTCTTCAATATTGTGGGATCTATGCCATCAGGCCCTGGGGATTTAGTTACCTTAATGCTTTTCAGAAGACCCAGCACTGCCTCCTCCCTAATCACAAAATGTCCCAGCACATTAGCATGCCCTACTCTTTTTCACTATCCTCCAATTTCTTCTCCTTGGTTAATATAGACTCAGAGTACTCATTTCATACATCAGCTACTTGCCCTGACTCCAAGCACAAATCCCCTCCTTTATCCTTGAGTGGACCTACCCTCTCCTTAGTTATCCTCTTAATATGTATAAAATGTCTTGGGATTCTTCTTGATTCTGCTTGCTAAGGACATTTCATGGCCTCTTTTGGCCTCGCTAATTGCCTGCAGTTACAGTATATAAAGTTATATTAAAAATTTGGTTAGGCTGCACTTGGAGTATTGTGTGCAGTTCTGGTTGCCCATCACAGGAAGGAAGTGGAAAATTTGGAGAGGGTGCAGAAGAGGTTCACCAGGATGCTGCCTGGATTAGAAAGCATGTGTTATAAGGAGAGGTTGGATAAACTTGTGTTGTTTTCTCTGGAGTGTTGGAGGCTAAGGGGAGACCTGATAGAAGTTATGAGAGCCACAGATAAGCTAGGCAGCCAGAATCTTTTCCTGTCGGAGAAACTCTATTTAATCCATAATAAAGATGATAACTCCGAGTTTCTTCCCTTATTTATGCACTATACATGGAGAGTGGGCAGCGATCTCCACTGTCACCAAGACTCTAACTTACAGCTGGTTACAATCTTATTTTATACTTTGAGATGACAGCCTATCCTGTGACTGTTTTAGTTACAGTTGTCCTTAGTCAATGTGTTACAGAAGATAAGATCGAGCCAGTTCCTCTTCTCAGCACATCCAAGACCGGATTCACATCCTGTTTATATGAAGGGTCTTGTTTCAGCAGTTCCTGCAGGACCGCTGACTGTAGACCCAGTTCCCTTATACAATGTCAAGTATCCCATCAGCCCCAGCGTAGTCACTGGAGGCTATGTTATTCTACAATCCCTCCTTGTTGATCCTATGGATCAACACTCCTCCTGTTCTTGCTGAAAGGGAGGCTCATACCCCATGGGGTACGGTCGCATTTTCAAACATTCCTCCTCATCATCATTATCATTATCTCTCTCACGAGCTTCCAACCGTGGGTACATATTCACATGTCTGTCCCTTCCTGTGAAGGGCAACAGAACGCACAGAAACCGCACAGACACTACGCAGATAACCACACTGACCAGGATTATACCATACTGCATCAGGGTCTGCCACCAGCTCCCAAAAGGCCACCAGCCATTCCTGGGGGGATTATAGTCACAAATTTGCTCTCTGATTTTCTTAATTTTCTTAGCTGAATTCCTAATATGATCTGCCAGGAGCATAATGTTTTCTGATTCATCAGGCACATAGGTGTAGCATTCCTGGCCCACAATGGCACAAGTGCCTCCTCTCTCGGCCAGGACAAAATCTAAGGCCATCCTGTTCTGCAGGGCCACAGTCCTGGTAGCAACCAAATCAGCCGTTATGGCAGATAGGGCCTGCTGTGTTTCTTCAAACGCCTCAACCATATTGTTGGCTAGTTTTTCTAGTGCAGATGTCATATTGACCAATTCCCTTGTTGCTTTTCCAGTCCCAATACCAAGGGAAAACTATCATCCAAAATCACTCTATCTCCATAAGTGCTCTCCTATATTTTGGGCACTTTGGTCTATCCCCTAATTTAGTCACATGATGTATGAGGGGCATTACGGATCCCAAATAACAGCAGCCTTTCCAATTCCACGGCAACCAGGGATATGCCCTACTGCCACAAATTCAATAGGTTCCATTTAAAGTCCAGGGGACTCCCTTCGTTGTGTTTTCTTCATACACCCATTCTGTACTCTGATTCCTGCATTTTGCTTCCCCTACCGATTTTCCCTTTCCTCGCTCCTTATATCAGCTCCTGGGCCACGTGCAGCACAGGAGGATTACTTTTACTTAAATTGTACCTTGGAAACCACCATCTCTCGAAACACTTCTCAAGCTCCCTACTCTTGTTGGCTAGCCCCAGGGTATGCCACTGCTTCCCTCCCAAGGAGATATTGGTTGTGATGTCATTCAGACCCTTTGGTTCCATGTTAATTACACCGTCTGTCAGATACAAGGTCCGGCCAAAGAGCCAGCTGCGGAAGCGGGTTATTATCGAACTGAATGCCTCCGTCTCCTCCTCACTCAAAGGTATAGGGATCAACGGGATACTCCGTTCTCCCCCTCCATGCATTGGTACAGCCATACACACCCAACAGCTAGACGCACTTCTTCTGTTAGCATATTCATAGACAGTCCGTAAAAAGGTGTTCATAGCCAAGCATTGTAGAACAGCTATACTTAGTACAAGGATCAACAACTTCTTGAGTCGGTCCCATGTTAACTATTCGTCTGACTCGTGGTGTGGTTTGCACTGCGTAGCGTGTATCCAATCAGGCTTCTCCTTCACTTCGACAGCTGTTCGAGTCGTTAGCAGTACTAGGTAGGGGCCTTTCCACCTGGGGGAGAAAGAATCCTTGTTCACAGTTCTTACATATATTTTGTCTCCTGGCTTAAACAGATGCATGTTCCCTTCCATCAGAGGGGCCTGGGCCTGTTGTACTCCTTCCTGTAGCTGACCTACTTCCCTGCACAGGGATTGTATGTATTTTCATTGTTCTAGATTAAGGCTACCTTTTCTGGGGTCATAGGGGCTTGGTACCTGTTGTCATGGGCCTTTCCATTAAAATCTCATGGAGGGTCAATCCAGTATTTCTATTCTTTCGGTTGCGCAAGGTGTACATTACAAGAGGTAGCGCCTCAGGCCACCCTAACCCATTTTGTTGGCAAACCTTTGCCAAGGCTGCTTTTACTTCGCCATTTACTCGCTCTACCATTCATGACGATTGGGGTCGGTAGGCGATGTGTAATTTCCTCTGGAACTCTGAAGCCTCTTCCGGCTGCCCCGTTTTCCTCCCACATTCCAAAGGCGTACAGGTTAGGAAGTTGCGGGCGTGCTACGTTGGGGCCGGAAGCCTGGCAACACTTGCGGGCTGCCCCCAGAACACTCGACGCAAGGATGCATTTCACTGTGTGTCAATGTACATGTGACTAATAAAGATCTTATCTTCATCAGGACTGAAAGAGAGGGCAGAAGCCAGAATAAAAGGGTAGGGGAGGGGGAGAAGCACGAGCTGGCAGGTGGTAGGTGAGTCCAGGTGAGGGGGAAGGTAGGTGGGTGGGGGAGGGAGAGAGTGGGAATGATGTGAGAAGCTGGGAGGTGATAAGGTGGAAGAGGCAAAGGGTTGAAGAAGATGGAATTTGATGGGGAGGACAGTGGAATAAAGGGAAGGAGATGGGGACAGAGGGAGGAAGGTGTGGGTGATGGGCAGAGGGAGGAAGGTGTGGGTGATGGGCAGGTTGTGGGGGCAGGGGAGGGGAAAGCGAGGGGTAAAGGGACCAGAAGGATAAGGGAAAAAAAAGGTGGGGGAAGGACAGGGGAGGGGTTACCGTAAGTTAGAGAAATCAATGTTGATGCCATCGGGTTGGAGACTACCAATGGAATTTGAGGTGTTGTTCCTCCAACCTGCGTCTGGCCTCAATGTGGCAGTAGAGGAGTCGTGGACAGACATGTCAGTGTGGGAGTGGGATGTGGATTGAAGTGGGCGGCCACCGGGAGGTCCTGGCTGCTGCAGCGGACGGAGCGAAGGTGCTCGACGAAGCGGTCAGGACTGTCTAGGGCCCTGAATGGTGGTGAGGGAGGAGGTGTAGGGGCAGGTGTGGCACTTTGCACGGTTGCAGGGATGAGTGCCTGGAGGGTGATTGGTGGGGAGGGGACGAGCAGACAGGGGAGTCACGGAGAGAGCACAGAGACTTTGGGCCGATTGGCTTCCTTCTGTGTTGTGCCCCAGACATTCTCTCTTCTCCCCCCTCCCATCGGGCAGAAGACACAAAAGCCTGAAAGCGCGTACCCCCAGGCTCGAGGACGGCTTCTACCCCGCTGTTATCAGACTAGTACGATGAGGTGGACTCCTGACCTCACAATCTACCTCGTCGCAGCCCTTGCACCTTATTGTCTGCCTGCACTGCACTTTCTCTGTAACTGGGACACTTTACTCTGCGTTCGGTATTGTTTTACCCTGCACTGCCTCAATGCACTGATGTGATGCATTGATTTGTGCAAACGGTATGCAAGACAAGTGACAATAATATTCCAATTCCAATTTTCTGTAACTGTGGTTTGGGTTAAGTGTGGGAATTGATAAATGGGAGTGAAGAATTTTCTGTAATTTATGAGTTCCCATTGGGGCGTTTGGATGTTTTACTGGCTTTTACTGTCATACGCTGCTATTGCCACATTTACGGTATCGCCGATATTCTGATGTTTACGGCGGATGCGGCAGTGGGCGGGGATGAGGCGATGCGAGCTCTGGGCTGATTGGCTGCTTTGCCGGAGGAGCTCTGGTGTGTTCCCCCTTTACCGACTATTCATTGGCTGCTGCTTCCTGGTCCGAGGCGGGTCGGCCCAATCACTGCCTCCGCCCTAGTGACGTCGCGCACGAGCACTTGCTGCAAGAGCAGCGGTCGCCTGGACAACGGGAGAGGCGGCGGGAGTGAGGCCGGATCGCGGGGGAAGTGGAGTCTGTAACCCGGGGGAAGGAGGTCGGATCCCGGGGAGAGGCGGCGGGAGTGAGGCCGGATCGCGGGGGAAGCGGAGTCTGTAACCCGGGGGAAGGAGGTCGGATCCCGGGGAGAGGCGGCGGGAGTGAGGCCGGATCGCGGGGGAAGCGGAGTCTGTAACCCGGGGGAAGGAGGTCGGATCCCGGGGAGAGGCGGCGGGAGTGAGGCCGGATCGCGGGGGAAGCGGAGTCTGTAACCCGGGGGAAGGAGGTCGGATCCCGGGGAGAGGCGGCGGGAGTGAGGCCGGATCGCGGGGGAAGCGGAGTCTGTAACCCGGAGGAAGAAGGTCGGATCCCGGGGGAGAGGCGGCGAAGCCCGGGGGCGGGCAGCGGGAGCCGGGCTGAGGGCCACCCCGACGGGAGCCGCGCACTCTGGCCGATGGATCTGCTGCGGTCGCTCGGACACCCGGAGGAGCTGCTGAACCTGATCAAGTACAAGCTGGGGCCCGGGCCCGGCGGCCCGCGGGCGGTGAGTGTCAGCACCCGGTCCCCTCGCCCCGGGCTGTCGGCTCGTTGCTGCCCATCCACAGCCGGCGCCGTGTGGTGGGGCTTCCCCAACCCCTCCCCCACCCCTCCCCCCATCCCACTCCCGCCCCTCCCCCCATCCCACTCCCGCCCCTCCCCCCATCCCACTCCCACCCCCTCCCCCTCCCCATCCCCCCCATCCCACTCCCACCCCGCCCCTCACCCTCTCCCCCATCCCACCCTGCCCCACCCCATCCCACCCACATATCCCCATCCCACCCCTCCCCTCACCCCCTCCCCCACCCACATCCCATCGCCCCCACCCTCATCTCCCTCACCCTGCTCCCCATCCTATCCCCACCCCATCCCCCTCATTCCCCCTCCCTCACCCCGCTCCCCTATTCCACCCCAATCCCCCTCCCCACATCCACATCCTCCCCCCACCATCCCCCTCATTCCCCCCCCATTCTCCTCCCCCCCATTCACATCTCGGCACCATGCTGGGGCTTCCCCCCCCCCCCCCCCCCGGAGCCGTGGGGTGGTTGTGTATTCATTCATTCGAAACGGTCCTGTTCCCCCCCCCACCACATCCCCTCCCCCCACCACCACATCCCACATCCCTCCTACCCCCACACATCCCCCTCCCCTCCTCCCCCTCCCACATTCCCTGTCCCTTGCTTCCCCCACCCCCACATCCCCACCACTTCCTTCCTTCCCCACATCCCCACCCCTCCCCTCCCCTCCATCTCCTCCACGGGGTGGGGGGGATAAGAGAGAATGTTTGGGGTGGGATCATTCATTCTGTTGGCTGCTTTCCTGAGGCAGCAAGAAGTGTATACAGAGTCCATAGAGGGGAGGCTGGTTGTCAAGGTAGACTGGGCTGTGTTCACATCTCTGCAATTTCTTCCTGTCCCAGGCAGAACAGTTGCCATACCAAGCTGTGATGCAGAATAGGAATCAAAATCAGGTTTATCATCACTGACATATGTTGTGAAATGTGTTGTTTTGTGACGGCAGTACAGTGTGAGACATAAAATCATGAAAATTACTATAAGTTACAGAAATAAATAAATAATACAAAAGAGGAATAATGAGGTAGTGTCCATGGACTCATGGACCATTCAGAAATCTGATGGTGGAGGGGAAGGAACTGTTCCTGAAACGTTGATTGTGGGTCTTCAGGCTCCTGTACCTCCTCACTAATGGTAGTAACTTGAAGAGGGCATGTTCCAGGTGGCGAGGGTCCTTAATGATGGATAGTGCCTCCTTGAGGCACTGCCTTTTGAAGATATCCTCGATGGCGGGGAGGACTGTTCCTGTGATGGAGCTGGCTGAGTCTACAACCCTCTGCAGCCTCCAATCCTGCGCATTGGAGCCTCCATATTAGATGGTGATGCAACCTGTCAGAATACTCTCCACTGTACATCTGTAGAAATTTGCAAGAGTCTTTGACGTACCAAATCTCCGCAAACTCCTAATGAAGTAGAGCCACTGATGTGCCCTCTTTGTGATTGCATCAGTGTGTTGGGCCCAGGATAGATCCTCTGAGATGTTGATGCCCAGGAACTTGAAGCTGCTCACCCTTTCCACCGCTGACCCCTCAATGAGGACTGGTGTGTGTTCTCCCGATTTCCCCTTCTTGAAGTCCACAATCAGTTCCTTGGTCTTGCTGATGAGTGCGAGGTTCTTGTTGCAACACCACTCAACCAGCCGATCTATCTCACTCCTGTACGCTGCCTCATCGCCATCTGAGATTCCCCCAACCACAGTGGTGTCAATGGCGAATTTATAAATGGCGTTTGAGCTGTGCCGAGCCAAACAAAATGTAGAGAGAGTAGAGCAATGGGCTAAGCACACATCCTTGAGGTGCACCTGGGTTGATTGTCAGTGAGGAGGAGATGTTACTACCGATCTGCACTGACTGTGGTCTCCCAATAAGGAAGTCGAGGATCCAGTTGCAGAGGGAGGTACAGAGGCCCAGGTTTTGAAGCTTATTGATTAGTACTGTGGGGATGATGGTGTTGAATGCCCAGCTGCAGTCGATAAACATCAGCCTGACGTATATCTTGCTGTTGTCTAGGTGCACCAAAGACGAGGGGAGAGCCAGTGAGATTGCGTCTGATGCAGACCTGTTGTGGCGGTAGGCAAATTGCAGCGGGTCCAGGTCCTTGCTCAAGCAGGAGTTAAATCTCGCCATGACCAACCTTCAAAGCACTTCATCACAGTAGATGTGAGTGCGACCAGGCAATAGTCATTGAGGCAGCTCACTCTGCTCTTCTTGGGTACTGGTATGATTGATGCCCTTTTGAAGCAGGTGGGGACCTCAGACTGCAGCAGTGAGAGGTTGAAGGTATTCTTAAACACTCCAGCCAGTTGGTTGGCACAGACTTTCAGTACCCTGTCAGGTACACCGTTGGGGCCTGATGCCTTGCGACGGTTCACCCTCTTGAAGGATGTTCTGATGTCAGCATCAGAGACAGAGATCACAGGGTCACCGATGCTGGTGTAGTGTTATTCTCCCTTTCAAAGAGTGCATAAAAGGGTGCTCATCGGGGAGTGAAGCATCACTGCTGTTTATGCTGTTAGGTTTCATCTTGTAGGAAGTAATGGCATGCAAACCCTGACATTTGCTGGGTGGAATGATGTTCACCGCTACTAGGATGACGGCAGAGAACTCCCTCAGCAGGTAGAACGGACGACACTTGACCGCCAGATGTTCCAGGTCAGGGGAGCAGGACTGAGACAGAACCGCAACGTCTGTGCACCATGAAGAGTTAATCATGGAGCAAACACCACTGGATGCTATCAGAATCAGGTTTATTATTACTGACGTATGATGAGAAATTTGTTGTTCTGTGGCCGCAGTACAGTGCATCTGTAAAAACTGGTGAGGGTCATGGGGGTCGTGCTGAATTTCCTGATCCTGCTGAGAAAGTAGAGGCACTTGTAATGAATTTTAAAATTCATTCCTTGTTCCTTGTTCTTCTCTGATTCAGTAGCAAGAGGTATTCGGAACTACACATGTTATCTTAAAGACTATGGAAAAACTACTTTATTAGGATTATATAAAGTCCACATTAACCACTTCACTAAAATACAGAAGAAAAGAATGCTTAACAACCAATCAGTCAATGAACTGATCTAATACGATGCCAGAGGGAACCTTAGGTGTCCGACAGCCTCTTCTCCAGTTCTCTCTCGCTCTCGCTCTCACTCTGCCTGGTGTCAGTCTGTCTCTTAGAACTGGTCACCACTCCAGTCTAAAGTGAGATTGTGAAGATTTCATTAAAGGTTATAAAATTATGGAAAGGTACGATGGAGTAAATAGGAAGGATCTAACTCCCGTAGCAGAGGAGTCAAAAATCTTCGTTTCCACTGCCCAGGCAGTGCAACCTTACCTCACACCTCCAATTTTCCATTCCTGGCAACATTCTCAAAAATCCCCCCTACACCCTCTCCAGGGCAGTCAATCTCTCCTGTAATAAAGTTGTACAGCACAGAACCAGTCCCTGCAACCCACTGTATCCCTGATGACCACAAAGTACCATCTACCAGCATTTACCATTTACCCATCAAATCCCATTTACCAGCATTTGATTCAGAATCGGGTTTATTATCACTGACATATGTCATGAAATGTGTTTTGTGGCAGCAGTGCAGTGTAAGACACAAGGACATAAAAATTACTTTATTTATTTTTGTAGCTTATAGTGCAAAAGAGGAATAACAAGGTAGTGTTCGTGAACCGTTCAGAAATCTGTTGGCGGAGGGAAGAAGCTGTTCCTGAAACGTTGAGTGTGGGTCTGTGCCTTGGTCTGTGTCAACATTTAAGTATCCAGCGCTCATCTGGATACTTAAATGTTGACACAAGAGATGGCTGCTGCTAGGAATCTGGGGCAACAATCTGCTAGAGGGACTCAGTGGGTCAGGCAGCATCTGTGGGGGGGGAAGGAATTATCAACAATTTGGGTTAAAACCCGGCATCAGGACTCAAATGTTCTTAGATGTTGTAAGATTGCCTACCTCCATCATCCCCTCCTGCAGTGTGCACAAGATTCTGACCACTTTCTTGGTGAAAGACATTCCTCCTCTGATCCCTCTAAATCTATGCCCTCTAGTTTTTGACACCTCTGCTACGGAAGAAGTTATTTTCTATGCACCTCATGATTACGTGTCACTCAGTTAGGTTTCCCCTCAGCCTCCACTGCTCCATCTGACCTGAAACTTCACTCTGTTTCTCTTTCATTAGCTGCTGCTTGACCTGCAATTTATGCTTTAATTTCAGACTTTATTGCATTTGTTTGATATTCATGTTTACCTTTCCTGTAGTCTAAAAATTTCCTCCTTATGGTCGACCACATGGAGAGTTTTTGTACCATCTATAGACCACTTCGTGCCTCCATTGATGAAGGCAGGCCAGTAGATGTTTCTGTGTGAACTTTACTAAGGCATTTGATAAGGTGCTGACGTAGGTTGCTCCAGAGGTTAAAGCACATGGAATCCAAGGTGAGAAGGCTAATTGGCTCCAAAGCAGACAGGATAAATGCAGGGTCTCGATCAGACACACCAGTCATCTTGTTCCCTCCACAGATGCTGCTCAACCCACTGATTTGTTGTTTTGCAGCAGCAGTACAGTGCAAAGACATAAAATTACTTTAAATTACAAAACAAATAGTGCAAAAAAAAGGAATAATGAAGTAGTGTTCATGGACTATAGAGAAATCTGATGGCAGAGGGGAAGAAGCTGTTCCTGAATCATTGAGTGTGGGTTTTCAGGCTCCTGTACCTTCTCCCCGATGGTAGTAATGAGAAGAGGGCATGTCCCAGGTGGAGAGGGTCCTTAGTGATGGGTGCTGCCTTCTTGAGGCACTGCCTCTTGAAGGTGTCCTCAATGGTGGGAAGAGTTGTTGCCGTGATGGAGCTGGCTGAGTCTACAACCCTCTGCAGCCTCTTTCGTTCCTGGACATTGGTGCCTCCGTACCAGGCTGTAATGCAACCAGTCAGAATGCTCTCCACTGTACACCTGTAGAAATTTGCGAGAGTCTTTGATGACATACCGTATCTCCTCAAACTCCTAATAAAGTAGTCGCTGGCGTGCCCTCTTTGTGATTGCATCAATGTGTTAGGCCCAGGATAGATCCCCCAAGATGTTGATGCCCAGATTGTTTTTTGCTCTAGATTCCAGTATCTGCAGTCTCTTGTGTTTTTAATTGGATCCAAAATTGGCTTGGTTATAGGAGGCAGAGGGTAATGGATGCTTTTCTGATTGGAATTTGGTAACCAGTGGTGGATTGGTGCTAGGACCCTTGTGTGTGTGATGCCTGTTAACAACTTGGATGTGAATGTAGAAGCCATAACTATTATGTTTGCAGATAACTTGAGTAGGTGGTGTTGTGGATGGTGAGGAAGGTTGTCTAAGGCTCCAGCAGGACATAGATCAGATGGAGAGTTGGGCAGACTGTTGGGAGATGGAACTTAATGTCAACAAGTGTGAGGTGATGCATTTTGGGAAGTCAAATCTGGGGTAGGACCTACACAGTAAATGGGAGGTCATGAAGGAATGTTGATGAACAGAGGGACCTTGGAGTTCGAGTCCATAGTTCCCTGAGAGTGGGTGAAGAAGGAGTATTACACACTCGTCTTCACTGCAAGAGGGTGATATCTGGAACTCGCTGCCAGAAGAGGTGGTGGAATCCGATACAGTCACTACATTTAACGAATATTTAGACAGGGACTTAAGTAGGCAAGACATAGAAGGATGCGGTCCTGATGTGGGTAAATGGGATTGGTGTAGCTGGGCAAAAAGGTCGGCATGGATATGGTGGGCCGAAAGGCCTTTTCCTATACTATACAACTCTGACTGTGATGTAACGTTTACGTTTGTATCACTAATGAGCAGGCATGGTAGTGTGGTTAGTGTAACACTATTACAGTGCCAGAGACCCAGGTTCAATTCCCACCGCTGTCTGTAAGGAGTTTGTACGTTCTCCTCGTGACTGTGTGTGTTTCCTCCGAGTGCTTTGGTTTCTGGCTGCCCCCAGAACACTCTACACAAAAGATGCATTTCACTGTGTGTTTCGATGTACGTGACTAATAAAGAATCTTATCTTATAATTAATATTACAAAGAAGGAAGGGGCTGAGTACTGAGCCCAAAGGTGCAGCAAAGGTCTGGGGGTGTTTTACTAGTTAAAATCTGCAAAAGAAATGTATTGGTAATTGGTCCCTGTGTCTCCTTTTTCCTCCCACATTCCAAAGATGTACGGGTTAGGAAGTTGTGGGCATGCTATGTTGGCGCAGGAAGTGTGGCGACACTTGCGGGCTGCCCCCAGAACACTCCACGCGAAAGATGAATTTCACCATATTTTGATTGTGACTAATAAAGAAATCTTACCTTCTTACTGTCACATGTACTGAGATACAGTGATAAGCTTTTGTCTTCCTGCCTTCCAGACAGTTCATGCCATACATAATTATTTTGAGGTTGTAAAAAGAAAAGCAAAATGCAGAGTATAATATTGTAGTTACAGAGAAAGTGCAGTGCGGGTGGACAATAAAGTGCAAGGGCCACGACGAGGTAGAATTGGCAGATAAAGAGTTCATCTTTAGTGCCTGTTGTTGCTAAAGAGTTAATGGCAGCTTGTTACCATATCAATGGACTACAAGCTCTGTGATTGGCTGACGAGTTTCACTGCAAATTTCCTGATTGGCTAGCTGGGCTTCCCCGTGAGTTCTGTAAACGACTGGACATGTTTCTGTGGGCTGTGTGATTGATTGGCTGGGCCCCCTGAGAGGTTTGTGATTGGCTGACTGGATGCACTGTGAGCTCTTTCATTTGCTGCCTGCCCCACAGAGCACTGTGATTGGCTGGCTGAGTCCCAGGGGTGGGTTGAGCTTCAGTTTTGTTGACTGCTGGCTGTTGATGTCGAAGGAGTGACCGTCCTCTGTTGAAAGTTCCGGAGCAATGAACTAATCGGAGTGGGGCTGAAGTTGGTGCAAGGCCTGTGTGGATTACAGGAGCAGCAGACATGTACTGTGCAGCCCGGAGTGCCTGGCCCTTGGCCCTGCGTGCTGTGCAGTGTGACTCCCGCCGCAGTGCTCTGCCACAGCCTCGCGTTCTTCTGTGTCCATGCCAGCGGGCAGCCCTCTGCAGGCTGTCCTGGGCACCTTGCCTCTCGTGCTGGGCGGGTCGAGCAGCAGCAAATGGGCAGTCCCAGCACCTGGTGCTTGTGGATGTCGAACTGGGGACCTCACCGAGAAAGTCGTTCTTCTCAGCAGCTTCGCTGTCCTGTGGGGTACAAGCCACAGCTGCTGCTTGGTATTAGGAAGTGAGGGTGGCGGTGGGGTGTGTGCCACCCTGAGCAATGGGTGGCAGTGCTCTGATTCCCCAACCAGGCATGGGGTTTGGGGGAGTTCCGAGGGTAGGGACAGAGGTCCACGTGTCTGTGTTGGGGAGTGGGGGGCGGGGCTACACCTTCTGGGTTGGAATGGGAATTGTGACTCCTAGATTTGGAAGGGGTTGGGGGAAGGGGGTATATCCCTCCTGCACCGTGCTGGATAGGGGATTGGCCTGCTGTGGGCAGAGAGGATCAGCCTCTCCTGGACAGGCAGAAGCTGGGACAGAGGGAGGGTTATTGGGGGGAAGGGGGGAAACATGTGAGAGGGAGGGAGAACCAGGTCCCACTCCCCAATTTGCAGGGTTGGTCTTGGCCTGAACACCTAACTGACTGAGCTTCTAGCCCTTGGCCCTGATGTTTCCCAGCGTGATGACCACAGGCTTTGTCTGAGCACTTAAGGCACTTGCTCACTTAAAGATGCAAAATAAGCTTTGTTATTGGACACAACCTGGCATGACACAGTAATGGGTAGCTGGGAGTGAGTCGTCAGGAGAGCGGTGGGAGCAGGGTGACCACCACAGGTTTGGACTAGAGGGGCCGCCAAGAGAGGGGTAGGAGTGGGGTAGAAGAGAGGAGGGGAGAGGAGGGAGGATGGGAGGTGGGGGGTGAGGGGGTAGGGAGAGGATGGGGGAGGGGAGAGGAGAGGATGGGGGGGTTAGAAGAGAGGAATCAGATATATTATCACTGACTTGTATGATGTGAAATTTGTTGTTTTGTGGCAGCAGTACAGTGCAAAGACATAAAATTACTATAAATTACAAAAATAAATAAATAGTGTAAAAAAAAGGAATAGGAAGGTACTGTTCATGGACCATTCAGAAATCTGATGGTGGAGGGGGAGAAGCTGTTCCTGAATTGTTGAGCGTGGGTCTTCAGGCTCTTGTACCTCCTCCCTGTTGGTCGTAACGAGAAGAGGGCATGTCCTGGGTGGTGAGGATCCTTGATGATGGATGCCTTGATGCACTACCTCCTGTAGCTATCCTCGATGGTGGGGGAGTTGTGCCCGTGATGGAGCTGGCTGAGTCTACAACCCTTGTACTGTCAATAGTTTCTGTCCATAGAATGCAGTGTGGAAGGAGGACGTGTGGGAGACGGTGACAGCTCAGTGCCTACGCAGAGGGGCCAGGGTGGGTGTTGATGCAGGTTGTGAAGTGGCAGGGCAGTGATGTGGTGTGTCTGTTTTCCAGGACTCGATAAGCGAGACCTTGAAAACCTGCTACGTATATCTGAACCAGACAAGCCGCAGTTTTGCTGCCGTCATTCAAGCACTGGATGGAGACTTAAGGTGAGAGATTTCTTGTAGACTGGGAGAAGAGAGCGGATGCAAACTGGACAAGTGAGCAGCAGTTGGATTGCTGGGATTGACCAGCTCTTGGCTTGGACTAAGTCTGCTCTTACTCTACAGGCAGGCAGTGTGCATCTTCTACCTGGTGCTACGGGCTCTCGACACAGTGGAGGACGATATGTCCATTCCTCTGGAGGAAAAGGTCCCCATGTTGCAGAATTTCCACACTTACCTGTACCAGCCGGAGTGGAGGTACAGCCAGAGTCAGGAGAAGGATCGCCAGGTGCTGCAGGATTTCCCATCGGTATGTATCCTCAGTCAGCAATGTGGAGGGAGCAGACCCAGAACACCTGTCTTCACCATTACCCCCGACACCTGTACACCCATCTCAAATGTCTTCCTGTTCTTCATCTCTCAACTCAGTGGGTTGAATAACTGCCTCTCAGCCTCTTTCACTCCAGGGAAAACAGGCCCAGACTATCCAGTCTCTCCCCATAACAGAAGTCCCCAATCCAGCAGCATCCTGGGGAATGTTCTCTGCACTGTCCTCACATCTTTTTCTATAGTGTGGTGACCGGAACTGTACACAGTACTCCATGTTCAGTCCATCCAGTGTTTTGTAACGTTGCATCGTCACATTCCCAACTCTTGTATTCTGTGACCCAACCTATGAAGGCAAATGTGCCTTGTGCTGCCTGCACCATCCTATTGACCTGTGTGCTACTTTCAGGGAACTATGGACTTTAACCACAAGGTTCACCAATAATACTTAATGCCTAATCATTTACTGTTTATGTCCTACCTCTTCTGACTTCCCAAAATGTATCACCTTGCATTTGTTGGCAATGCTCCACACAACCCTCTAACTGATCTATATTGGTATTGGTATTAGTTTATTAGAACATAGAACAATTACAGCACAATTCAGGCCCTTCGGCCCACAAAGCTGTGCCGAACATGTCCCTACCCTAGAAATTACTAGGCTTACCCATAGCCCTCTATTTTACTCAGCTCCATGTACCTATCTAACAGTCTCTTGAAAGACCCTATCGTATCCGCCTCCACCACTGTTGCCGGCAGCCCATTCCACGCACTCACCACTCTCTGAGTAAAAGAAACTTACCCCTGATATCTCCTCTATATCTACTCCCCAGCACCTTAAACCTATGTCCTCTCGTGGCCACCAATTCAGCCCTGGGGAAAAGCCTCTGACTATCTACCTTATCAATACCTCTCATCATCTTATACACCTCTATCAGGTCCCCCCTCATCCTCCGTCTCTCCAAGGAGAAAAGGCCGAGTTCCCTCAACCTGCTTTCATAAGGCATGCTCCGCATTTGCAGGCAGCATCCTTGTAAATCTCCTCTGCACCCTCTCGATGGCTTCCACATCTTTCCTGTAGTGAGGTGACCAGAACTGATCACAATACTAGAAGTGGGGTCTGACCGGGGACCTATATAACTGCAACAATACCTCTCGGCTCCTAAATTCAATTCCCCGATTGATGAAGGACAATACACCATATGCCTTCCTAACCACAGAGTCACCCTGCACCGCTACCTTGAGCGTCCTATGGACTTGGACCCCAAGATCCCTCTGATCCTCCACACTGCCAAGAGGCCTACCATTAAGACTATATTGCGCCAACATATTTGACCTACCAAAGTGAATCACTTCACACTTATCTGGGTGAACTGCATCTGCCACTTCTCAGCCCAACTTTGCATCCTATCTATATCTCTCTGTAACCTCTGACAGCCCTCCAAACTATCCACAACACCCCCAACCTTCGTGTCAGCTGCAGACTAACTAACCCACCCCTCCACTTCCTCATCCAGGTCATTTATGAAAAATCACAAATAATAAGGGTCCCAGTACAGATCCCTGAGATACACCACTGGTCACTGACCTCCACTCAGAATATGACCCCTCAACAACTACTCTTTGCCTTCTGTGGGCCAGCCAGTTCTGGATCCACACTGCAATGTCCCCTTGGATCCCATGTCTCCTCACCTTCTCCATAAGCTTCGCATGGGGTACCTTATCAAATGTCTTGCTGAAATCCATATACACTACATCTACTGCTCTCCCTTCATCGATGTGCTTAGTCACATCCTCAAAAAATTCAATCAGGCTCGTAAGACAGGACCTGCCCTTGACAAAGCCATGCTGACTATTCCTAATCAATTTATACCCCTCCAAATGTTCATAAATCCTGCCTCTCAGGATCTTCTCCATCAGCTTAGCAACCACTGAGTAAGACTCACTGGTCTATAATTTCCTGGGCTATCCCTACTCCCCTTCTTGAATAAGGGAACAACATCCGCAACCCTCCAATCTTCCGGAACCTCTCCCGTCTCCATGGACGACACAAAGATCATCGTCAGAGGTTCCGCAATCTCCTCCCTCACCTCTCACAGCAACCTGGGGTACATCTCATCCGGTCCCTGCAACTTATCTAACTTGATGCTTTCCAAAAGTTTCAGCACCACCTCTTTTCTAATATCTACATGCTCAAGCTTTTCAGGCCACTGCAATTCCCCACTACAATCCCCCAGATCTTTTTCCGTGGTGAATACTGACGTAAATACCTCTGCTATTTCTTCCGGATCCATACACACTTTCCCACTGCTGCACTTGATAGGCCCTATCCTTTCGCATCTCATCCTCTTACTCTTCACATACTTGTAGAACACCTTGGGGTTTTCCTTGATCCTGCCCGCCAAGGCCTTCTCATGTCCCCTTCTGGCTCTCCTAATCTTCAAGTTCCTTCCTTTTAGCCTTGTATTCCTCCAGAGAGATCTAGCTCTCTGTACCTTTTGTATGCTTTTCTTTTCCTTTTGACTAGATTTATTATAGCCTTCATACACCACGGTTCCTGTATCCTATCATGACTCCCCTGTCTCATCGGAACATTTCAGAGCTCCACACAAATATCCCCTGAATATTTGCCACCTATCTTCCATACTTTTCCCAGAGAACATCTGTTCCCAATTTAATCTTCCAATTTCCTGCCTGAGAGCCTCATAATTCCTTTTACTCCAAGTAAACACCTTTCTAGCCTGTCTGTTCCTATCCCTCTCCAGTGCTAACGTAAAGGAGATAGAATTATGATCACTATCACCAAAATGTTCACCCGCTGAGAGATCTGACACCTGACCAGGTTCATTACCCAATATCAAATCAAGCACAGCCTCTCCTCTTGTAGGTCTATCTACATAATGTGTCAAGAACCCTTCCTGAACACACCTAACAAACTCCATCCCATCTAAACCCCTCACTGTCTGGAGATGCCAATCGATGTTTGGGAAATTAAAATCCCCCATCACAACAACTGTTATTCTCACACCTTTCCAGGATCTGCTTCCCTATCTGCTCCTCAATAACCCTGTCACTATTGGGTGGCCTATAAAAAAAACACCCAGCACCATTATCAACCCCTTCCTGTTCCTAACCTCCACCCACAGAGACTCCGTAGACAATCCCTCCACAACGTCCACCTTTTCCGCAGCCGTGACACTATCTCTGATCAACAGTGCCACTCCCCCACCTCTCCTGCCTCCCTCCCTGTCCTTCCTGAAACATCTAAAACCCAGCACTTGAATCAACCATTCCAGTCCCTGAGCCATCCAAGTCTCCATAATGGCCACCACATCATAGCTCCAAGTATCAATCCAAGCTCTAAGCTCATCCGCCTTGTTCACAGCACTCCTTGAGTTAAAATAGACACAAGCCTATCTGAACACGTCCCTTCTATATCACCTGCCCACGGCACCCACTCCTAGCCTCCTCCACTCGAGAGCCAAACACCACCTCCGCAGTCTCTCCAATACGGATCCCACCCCCCAACAATTCTAGCTTAAACTCTCCCCAGTAGCCTTAGCAAACCTCCCCACCAGTATGTTGGTATTATTGTCACTCGTACCGAGGTACAGTCAAAAACTTGTCTTACAAACCTATCATACAGGTCAATTCATTACACAGTGCAGTTACATTGAGTTAGTACAGAGTGCATTGAAGTAGTACAGGTAAAACAATAACAGTACAGAGTAAAGTGTCATAGCTACAGAGAAAGTGCAGTGCAATAAGGTGCAAGGTCACAACAAGGTAGATCGTGTGGTCAGAGTCCATCTCATTGTATAAGGGAACCGTTCAATAGTCTTATCACAGTGGGGTAGAAGCTGTCCTTGAGTCTGGTGGTACATGCCCTCAGGCTCCTGTATCTTCTACCTGATGGAAGAGAAGAGAGAATGTCCCAGGTGGGTGGGGTCTTTGATTATGCTGGCTGCTTCACCAAGAGGAAAAGACAGAGTCCAAGGAAGGGAGGCTGGTGTCCGTGATGCGCTGGGCTGTGTCCACAACTCTCTGCAGCTTCTTGCGGTCCTGGGCAGAGCAGTTGCCATACCAAGCCGTGATACACCCAGATAGGATGCTTTCTATGGTGCATCGGTAAAAGTTGGTGAGAGTCAAAGGGGACAAACCAAATTCCTTTAGCCTCCTGAGGAAGTAGAGGCGCTGGTAGTCAATATCCTGCTGTAGCCTTGGAGAACCTTCCTCGCTATCCACTACACCACCAATTTTTGTGTCTTCTGCAAACTTACCAATCAGACTACCTATGTTCACATCCAAGTTATTAATAAATATCACAAAAAGCCACAGTCCTAGCACTAATCTCTGTGGTACACCACTAGTCACAGACTTCCAATCAGAAAATACATCCTTCCACGACCACCTTCTGCCTCCTTTCACCAAGCCAGTTTTGGATCCAATTAGCCAGCTTGCCTTGGATCCCATGTACCTTAACCTTCTGGACCAGCCCAGCATGTAAGACCTTGTCAAATGCATTACTGAAGTCCATATAGACAATATTTGCTGCTCTACATCAATCTACTTTGTTACCTCCTCAAAAAAGCTCAAATTAGTGAAACAGGATCTCCCCCACACAAACCCATGCTGACTATCCCTGATCAGCCCCTGTCATCCTAGATATATAGAAATCCAAGGTCCCTTAGAAAAAGTAATGCTGCTGACATTAATGGGACAGGAGACTGATCAGTCCCCAGGATCTTATAATCTGTATCCCACAGTACGAAACAAGTAACCATGGAAACAGTGAATGCATTTATTGTCGTCTTCCAGATTTCCATACATTACAGAACAATTCCTGCTGATTGGAGGGTGTGAGAACACAACTGACAAGTGGTTAGCCTATCATCAGTAGAGGGGAAATGCTATAATGAAGGGTGTAGTTACAGGAGACACAGAGAACATCAACAGGTTGAGAGAACCCACATTGATGTATAAAAGGGAAATCTGACAAACCTACAGTAAATATCTGAGGATGTAGATGGGAGAAACAGTGGGTGTGGTGTATTTGCACTTTCAGAAGACTTGATAAATTCACACATGAGGTTAGTGTAGAAAATTAAAGTTACAGTTATACAAAACAGTTGTTAGACTGCACTTGGAATATTGTGTACAGTTCTGGTCACCACACTACAGGAAGGATGTGGCAGCAACAGAGAGAGTGCAGAAGAGATTCACCAAGATGTTGCCCAGAATGGAGGGCTGTGGTTATAAGGAAAGATTGGATAGGCTAGGTTTGTTCTAGGCCATCTGGTCAGAATTCAAGACCAACATGTTCCTGAGAGGAAGAGAAATGGCAAGGTTTGGGAACTTTGGATGACAAAAGATGTTGGAAATTAAGTCAAAAAGGAAGCTTATGTATTTGGGAAGCAGAAATTGGACAGGGGCTTTGAGGAATATAAAGGAAGCAGGAGACATTAGTTCGGCACAGCCTTGTGGGCCAAAGGTCTATTCCAGCGCTGTATTGTTCTGCATTCTATCCTCTGCCCAAACCTCAATCATCTTCATCACCTCAAAAAAAAACTCAATTGTTTGTAAGAATCAGCAGGGCTAAAGGGGGCCATGAAGTGACCTTGGCAAGTGGGAGTAAAGACAATCCCAAGGTGTTTTATACATGCATTAAAAACAAGATGGTCACTAGAGAGGGTAGGACCACTCAAGGACAGGGGAGGGAATTTATGCCTGGAGCCACAGGAAATGGGTGAGGTAGTAAATGAGTACTCTGCATTGGTATTCACCGAGGAGCAGGACATGGAGGATAGTGAGATCAGGGACTGGTATGCGGATATTCTAGGACACATTGATATCAAGAAGGAGGTGGTGTTGGGTCTCTTGAAGAACAGTAAGGTGGATAAGTCCCATGGACCTGATGGAATCCATCCCAGGTTATTGACAGAGGCAAGAGAGGAGGCCGCTGGGGCATTGACAGAGATCTTTGTATCCTCTTTAGCCACAGGTGAGGTCCCAGAGGACTGGAGAATAATGAGTGCTGTTCCTTTGTTTAAGAAGGACAACAGAGCAAACCAGGAAATTATAGGCCAGTGATCCTTACATCAGTGGTAGGGAAAAATTATTGGAGAAGATTCTTAAACTTATGATCTATTCACAACTGGAAAAGCATAGGATTATTAGGGATAGTCAGCATGGTTTTGTGGGGGGGCAGGTCATGTCTCACAAACTTTAGTTTTTTGAGAAGTTGACAAAGATGATTGAGGGCAGGACGGTGGATGTTGTATACATGGACTTTGGTAGGGCATTTACAAAGTCACTCATGATAGGATGGTCCAGAAGATGAAGGCACATGGGATCCATGTAGAATTGGTAGATTGGATTCAAAATTGGCTTGGTCACAGAAGACAGAGGGTAGTGGTGGAGGGGTGTTATTCTGACTGGAGGCCTGTGACCACTGGTGTTCTGCAGGGAACAGTGCTGGGACATCACTAAATAAATGATTTGGATGAAAACATAGGTGGGCTGATTTGTAAGTTTGCAGATGGCAAAAATTGGCAGAGTTGTGGATATTGAGGAAGTTGTCAAAGGATTCAGCAGGATGTAGATCAGTTGGAAATGTGGCAGAGAAATAGCAGATGGAGTTTAATCCGGACAAGTGTGAGGTGTTTCACTTTGGGAAGTCAAATGTAAGAGGAACCTATACAGTAAATGGCAGGACTCTCAGAAGCATTGATGTACAGAGGGACCTCTGGGCCTAAGTTGATAGCTCCCTGAAAGTGGCAACACATGTGGGTAGGGTAGTAGAGAGGGCTTGCAGCATTCTTGCCTTCATTGCTCAGGGCATTGAGTACAAAAGTCGAGAAGTCACGTTGCTGCCATATAAACTTTTGGTCGGGCCACATGTGGAGTATTTCTGGTCATCCCATACAGGAAGGATGTGGAGGCTTTGGAGAGGGTGCAGAAGAGGTTCAGCAGGATGTTGCCTTTGGGGGGGGGGGGGGGGGCGGGGGGTGCAACTCTCTCTGCAGTTGGGCACTCCACCCCCCCCACCCCCCAGCAACACTTTGCCGTATAATTTGCACTGTGGCCTCTCTCTCTGCACGCGCTGTCATTTTCTGTCTCTCTCCCTGATCCAGATCTCGCTGGAGTTTCGCTCACTGGCCAAGGTTTACCAGGATGTGATTGCTAATATTTGCCACAAGATGGGATTGGGAATGGCAGAATTCTTGGAGAAGAGAGTTGAGTCGATCAAGGAATGGGACACGGTATGGATGAACAAGCTGGGAATGTTGGGTTGAAGGTGTGGCATTAGGTGCCGCCAGTCGCACTGCTGGCCGTGAGGAGAATGTACCTGTATCCTATGTTACCCCAGCAGGCTCAAGGACCAGGAATGAAGGGTTTTTGTAAAAAAAAAACAAACCAAAAGTGAGGTGAGGAAAGCTTTCTCTCACAGCGAGGGACCGGGGTCCGCACCCCGCGCAGCGAGGGACCGGGGTCCGCACCCCGCGCAGCGAGGGACCGGGGTCTGGAGTGCACCAGCTGGACGCAGTGTCAGAGCAGTGCTGAAGCAGGAGCTGGATACTCTCTGAAGGGAAAGGATGGGCAGAGGGCAGGGACTGGTACCAGCTGGATTTCTCTTGTATGGGAACAGAATGGACTTGAGGGGCAGAATGGCTGCCTCCAGTCCTGTAACGATGGTGTGATGCTGTCTGTGCCTGGACTGAGGGAGTGTGGCTGAGACTGTCCGCTGAAGGATGTGACTGTGGTGTGGTGTGACTGTGGAGCTGTCCGATCTCTCTGATAGCCTTTCCCTCCTTTGTCCTCAGTACTGCCACTACGTGGCTGGCCTAGTGGGCATTGGCCTATCCCGTTTATTCGCAGCCTCTGAGCTGGAGGATCCTGTCGTTGGGGAGGACACAGAGCTGGCGAATTCCATGGGCCTCTTCCTGCAGAAAACAAACATCATTCGGGATTACCTGGAAGACCAGCAAGAGGGTCGTGAGTTTTGGCCCCAAGAGGTACGTCTGTCTCTGTGGGCGGGGAGAAAAGGGTGTGAAAGGTGGTGATGGGCAGGCCATGTGCTCTCTTGGTCCCTATGTTGTAATTTGTTAATAAGTTCAGGGCTCACCCTGTGTATTATAGACATATGTGCATAATTCCTGCATGCTCCAGTTCCTGCTGTGTCCAAAGATCTCTCCACATCTGGGGTAGAATATTCTAAGGATTCCTATTCTGTGTGTAGACTCTCCTCATTGCCATCTGAAATGAGCAACTACTTGTCATGAAACCATGCCCTTCAGTTCTCTACTCTCCTGCCTGAGGAAATACTCTCCTGGCTTCTACTCTCAGTTCCCCTCTCAGTGAGATCACTTCTCATTCCTTGAAACTCTGTGCTTCTGTCTACCCTAATGACTAAACTAGCTCTCGTTATTCCCTGATTTCTCATCAGCCTCTCTACTGCTCAGGATCCCATTCCCTGCCACTCTAGTTTAAATCCTTCCAAGTAGCACCAGCAAATCCCCCAGCCAGGATATTGATCCCCCTCCAGTTCAGGTACAACCCATCTCTCTTGTACAGGTCACCCCCTACCCCAGAAGAGATCCCAATGATCCAAGGACTTGAATTCCTGCCCCTTGCACCAGCTCCTCAGCCAAGCATTCATTTGAGCTATTTTAAGGTGCAAGGTCATAACAAGGTAGATTGTGAGGTCAAGAGTCCATCTCGTCGTATAAGGACTTCTGACAGGTGCCTGAAGCGGGCTGCCAGGAGAAGTGGAAGCAGATATGTTAGTATAAGAGGCACTTAGACAGGCACATGAACAGGCTGGGAATGGAGGGATATGTGCAGGCAGATGGGATTAGTTTGGATTGGCATCATGGTCGGCACAGACATGGTGGGCCGAAGGGCCTGTTCCTGTGCTGCACTGTTCTATGTTCTATGTACCCTCACTAGCACGTGGCACTGGGAGCAATCCAGAGATTACTACCTTTGAGATCCTGCTTTTTGGTTTCTCTCCTCACTCCCTGTACTCACTGCACAGGACCTCATCCCTCTTCCTACCTATGTCATTGGTACCGACATGCACCATCTGCACCCCCCCACCCCCCAAACCTATGCCTTCTAGTTTTAGGCTCCCCTATCCTGTGAAAAAGACTTTCTTTCTTTTTCAATCTTTTTATTGAATTTCAAATTAATTCAAATTAATATACACAACATTAATAATTATACATCTGGTGCGAGAAGATCAGGATAACAATAATGACAGTTAATATATACTCACAAGGAGTAAAATATGTCATCTAGACCTCCCGCCCTCTTGCTAAGTGTACATAATGCAAAAAAAAGAAATTGAAAAGAATTTGATTGTATGAAAAGAGAGCCCCAAATCAAAAAGTATAATAATAATCAAAAGCAAACCAAAAGCTTCAAAAGAAAAACTGGACTGATATTTCTTCGGTTTAAAAAAAAATTATGTCGTCAGCTCTGCTCCTCTATATTCAAAGGTTATTGAAAGGGATCTGAAAAAGGTCAGCTTATATCATATGGAAATATTGAATAAATGAACTCCAAACTTCCTCAAATTTAAGCGAAGGATCAACAGTGCCACTCCTAACTTTTTCTAAGTTTAAACATGTTATAGTTTGATAAAACCATTGAAATGTGGTAGGGGGTATAGGGTCCTTCCATTTAAATAGAATGGATCTCTTGGCCATTAATGTAGTAAAAGCAATCATATGACAAGCAGAAGCGGATAAATGGCCAGAATCCATCATTGGTAACCCAAAAATTGCAGTACTAGGATGGGGTTGTAAATCAATATTCAATACAGTTGAAATAATATTAAAAATGTCTTTCCAATATTTTTCCAAAAGAGGACAGGACTTGAAAAAGACTTTGATTACATCCTTTATATGCTTCTCATAATTGTATAAACCTCTAAGGTCAAAAGGAAAAGAAAAGCTTACAAAAGGTACAGAGAGCTAGGTAATGTTAGAGATCGGGAAGAGTATAAGGCTAACAGGAAGGAGCTTAAGAAGGAAAATTAGGAGAGACAGAAGGAGGCATGAGAAGGCCTTGGCGGGCAAGATTAAGGAAAACCCCAAGGTGTTCTACAAGTATGTGAAGAGTAAGAGGATGAGATGCGAAAGGATAGGGTCAATCAAGTGCAGCAGTGGGAAAGTGTGTATGGATCCGGAAGAAATAACGGAGGTACTTAATGAATACTTTACATCGGTATTCACCACGGAAAAAGATCTGGGGGATTGTAGTGAGGACTTGCAGCGGGCTGAAAAGCTTGAGCATGTAGATATTAGGAAAGACGAGTTGCTCAAACTTTTGGAAAGCATCAGACCAAGTTGGATAAGTCACCGGGACCAGATGAGATGTACCCCAGGCTGCTGTGGGAGGCGAGGGAGGAGATTGCGGAGCCTCTGACGATGATCTTTGCATCGTCGATGGAGACGGCAGAGGTTCCAGAAGATTGGAGGGTTGCGGATGTTGTTCCCTTATTCAAGAAAGGGAGTAGAGATAGCCCAGGAAATTATAGACCAGTGAGTCTTACCTCAGTGGTTGGTAAGCTGATGGAGAAGATCCTGAGAGGCAGGATTTATGAACATTCGGAGAGGTATAATATGATTAGGAATAGTCAGCATGGCTTTGTTAAGGGCAAGTCCTGCCTTACGAGCCTGATTGAATTTTTTTGAGGATATGACTAAGCACATTGATGAAGGGAGAGCAGTAGATGTAGTGTATATGGATTTCAGTAAGGCATTTGATAAGGTACCCCATGCAAGGCTTATTGAGAAAGTAAGGAGTTATGGGATCCAAGGGGACATTGCAGTGTGGATCCAGAACTGGCTGGCCCACAGAAGGCAAAGAGTAGTTGTTGAAGGGTTGTATTCTGCATGAAGGTCGGTGACCAGTGGTGTACCTCGGGTTTGTTCTGGGACCCTTACTAGAAAATAGAACAATTACAGCACAATTCAGGCCCTTCGGCCCACAAAGCTGTGCCGAACATCCCTACCCTAGAAATTACTAGGCTTACCCATAGCCCTCTATTTTACTCAGCTCCATGTACCGATCTAACAGTCTCTTGAAAGACCCTATCGTATCAGCCTCCACCACCACTTCCGGCAGCCCATTCCACGCACTCACCACTCTGAGTAAAAAAAACTTACCCCTGACATCTCCTCTATATCTACTCCCCAGCACCTTAAACCTATGTCCTCTTGTGGCCACCATTTCAGCTCCGGGGAAAAGCCTCTGACTATCTACCCTATCAATACCTCTCATCATCTTATACACCTCTATCAGGTCCCCCCTCATCCTCCGTCGCTCCAAGGAGAAAAGGCCGAGTTCCCTCAACCTGCTTTCATAAGGCATGCTCCGCATTGCAGGCAGCATCCTTGTAAATCTCCTCTGCACCCTCTCTATGGCTTCCACATCTTTCCTGTAGTAAGGCGACCAGAACTGAGCACAGTACTCCAAGTGGGGTCTGACCAGGGACCTATATAGCTGCAACAATACCTCACGGCTTCTAAATTCAATTCCCCGATTGATGAAGGACAATACACCAGATGCCGCCTTAACCACAATCAACCTGCGCAGCCGCTTTGAGTGTCCTATGGACTCGGACCCCAAGATCCGTCTGATCCTCCACACTGCCAAGAGTCCTGCCATTAATACTATATTCCGCCAACATATTTGACCTACCAAAATGAACCACTTCACACTTATCTGGGTTGAACTGCATCTGCCACTTCTCAGCCCAACTCTGCATCCTATCTAAGTCCCTCTGTAACCTCTGACAGCCCTCCAAACTATCCACAACACCCCCAACCTTCGTGTCATCTGCAAACTTACTAACCCACCCCTCCACTTCCTCATCCAGGTAGTTTATAAAAATCACAAATAGTAAGGGTCCCAGTACAGATCCCTGAGGTACACCACTGGTCACCGACCTCCACTCAGAATACGACCCATCAACAACTACTCTTTGCCTTCTGTGGGCCAGCCAGTTCTGGATCCACACTGCAATGTCCCCTTGGATCCCATGTCTCCTCACCTTCTCCATAAGCCTCGCATGGGGTACCTTATTAAATGCCTTGCTGAAATCTACATACGCTACATTTACTGCTCTCCCTTCATCGATGTGCTTAGTCACATCCTCAAAAAATTCAATCAGGCTCGTAAGGCAGGACCTGCCCTTAAAGCTATGCTGACTATGTTTACTACTCTTTGTGCTTTTTATAAATGACCTGGATGAGGAAGTGGAGGGGTGGGTTAGTAAGTTTGTGGAGGTGTTGTGGATAGTTTGGAGGGCTGTCAGAGGTTATAGAGGGACACAGATAGGATGCAGAGTTGGGCTGAGAAGTGTGTTACGGACTCAGTGAAAGTCCCTTTAAGATAGAGAGTGTGTGTGTATATGTGTGTGTGGGGCGTGCTTACGTCAATAGAAGATAAAGGATGTAATGACGTTGTTGAAGAAGTTAGAAGAAGAAGGAGAGAGAGAAGGGAGAGAGACACCAGCCTGCTAGTGTTTTCTATCGATGGATGAAACAATAACTGTGTCTGCCACTGAAATCCATGTATGGAAGTTAGAAGTAATCCGGTGGAGTTCACTTTGTTGCTGACCTGTAGAAGGAAACAGGTATTTGTGTGTGGACGACCACGATTCGGATGCTTTTCGGGGTGAGGAATTCACTACCGAGTAAACACTGGAGTGTCGTTTGGGTTCCATCGTAGAACATTTGGATTTTGTATGTACTCTCTCTCTGTTTTTCTACATCTACGTCTTATCTTCAGACAACGGTGGTTGTTGAAGAAGCCCTTTCTCATGTTTCACCTTATGACTTGCGGAACTGAACTTTAAGAACCATTCCGGAACTTGGAGTTTGGGACTTTGTCACACACACACACAAAGAGTTTAGTTTTGGGGTTAACGTTCGAGGTTTAACATTTTTGAATTCTAACATACTAACATTTTTACTTTCATTTTACGTATTATCATAAGTAGTAATTAATAAAATAGTTTTTAACACTGAATCATGCTCAGTGTGTTTCTTTTGTTGCTGGTTCGTGACAAGTGGCAGATGCAGTTCAACCCAGATAAGTGTGAAGTGGTTCATTTTGGTAGGTCGAATATGATGGCAGAATATAGTATTAATGGTAGGACTCTTGGCAGTGTGGAGAATCAGAGGGATCTTTGGGTCTGAGTCCGTAGGACACTCAAAGCAGCGGCACAGGTTGACTCTGTGGTTAAGAAGGCATATGGTGTATTTTCCTTCATTAATCGTGGAATTGAATTTAGGAGCTGGGAGGTATTGTTGCAGCTATATAGGACCCTGGTTGGCACCAACGTGATGGACCAAAGGGCCTGTCCCTATGCTGTACTCTTCTGTGTTCTATGATGAGATGTTTCTGAATACCCTTTCATGTTACCTGGTATTCTTTTCTCATACCCTGTCTCCATTTTCCTGCATGTTTGCTCCTCTGTCTCCATCTCGCTAGTTGGTGGCTTGTAGTGTACCCATTGTAGCATGGCAGTACCTTTCTTGCTCAACTCTAAACAAATAAACTCTGCTGCTGAGCGGCCAAACGTCCTCTCTCTCCATTCTTATAAAGGAAACAGAAAATGAATGGGTGACAGTTGTGTGGTCTTAAACACCTCCGCCCTGGCTGGGTGTAGATGTTGCATTATGAGGCCTCGTTTGGAGTTGAGCTTAATTTCATAGTTATTGACCCATTGACCAGCAGATTTAACCTTTCCTGAAATGTCTTTTCAAAACCTCCTGTCCAGAATCGTCCTTTGTTCTGATGACTGGTGTTGAAGTGTAGTGACTCTGGTTATCTCCTGCTGTTGTTAGAACCATAGAAAACTACAGCACAGAAAACAGGCCATTTGGCCCTTCTAGTCTGTGCCGAAACATTATTCTGCTAGTCCCATTTACCTGCTCCCAGCCCATACCCTTCCAGACCTCTCTCGTCCATGTATCTATCCAATTTACTCTTAAAAGTTAAGAGCGAGCCCGCATTTACCACGAGTGAAGAAGTTCCCTCTAATGTTCCCCCTAAACCTTTCACCCTAAAGCCATGTCCCCTCGTAATCTCTCCTAATCTAGGTGGAAAGAGCCTACTTGCATTAACCCTGTCTATGCCCCTCATCATTTTATAAACCTCATATCTCCCCTCATTCTTCTCCGCTCCAAGGAATAAAGTCCTAACATGCTCAATCTTTCCTTATAACTCAACTCCTGAAGACCCAGCAACATTCTTGTAAATCTCCTCTGCACTCTTTCAATCTTACTGACATCCTTCCTGTAGTTCGGCGACCAGAACTGCACACAATATTCTAAATTTGGTCTCACCAATGACTTATACAACCTCACTAAAACATTCCAACTCCTATACTCAATACTTCTCAAGGCTCCACTCCTACCCTGAGCCACTCACACACTGGCCGCTGCTCTTAGTTACCCCTCCTGATATTCTACATAAATATTTATCACAGATAACAGGTAACCTTACCTTTGCTTACCTACCAGCTACTCACCTGCCTTACCCCTTTACGCCGAAGCTCCTTGAGCCAAAGCCCAGAACACTCTGCTCCCACTCACTCAGCTGCCCGCTCCGACGCTGCCTGCTGTACAGGCAGTTGGCTTTTTAAACTGCCCGCACCGCGCCTGCGTAGTCCAGCCCCCACTCGACCACTAAAAACTTTTAAAACACTTATTAAAAAAACTAACCCTAGTAAATTCTAACCCTATTTAAAAAAAACTAAGCCTTATACTTCAAACTTAATAAAAAGAAAAACTTATCTGCTCCGAAGTGAAGCCTACGAAGCCTCCAGTTTTTTTTGTTGTGTTTCAGGTGTGGAGTAAGTACGCAGAGAAGCTGTCTGACTTCACCAGGCCCCCAAACATTCAGGCAGCGCTGCAGTGCCTGAACGAGCTGATAACCAATGCTCTACAACATGTCCCAGACGTCATCAAGTACTTGTCTCGACTCCATAACCAGAGCGTTTTCAATTTCTGTGCTATTCCACAGGTAATGTACCCCGACAGAACGGATTGGGGCAAAGGTGTGTTGGTTGCCTGTTCATGTTCCCTTGCTGTATCTCCCTGAAGCTCTGCCCTTCTACTTTAGGTGATGGCCATTGCCACTCTGGCTGCTTGTTACAACAACCCACAGGTTTTCCGTGGTGTGGTGAAGATCCGGAAAGGTCAGGCTGTCACACTGATGCTGGAGGCCACGAATATGGAGGCTGTGAAAGGAATGTTTCGACAGTACTCTCGAGTGGTGAGTATCTCACAGGAAAGGGTACTTCCCACACACAGGTTGAGGTGATCACCCTGCCTAATTCTTTCTCTCCCAGATTGGACAGAAGGTTCCAGGCACAGGGAGCTCTGGAGCTGGAACACGGCAGATTGTGATGAAGGTGGAGACACTGAGCCAGAGTGAAAGGGAGCTGATGTCCCGAAGTAACCTCTCTCCCATTTACCTGTCGCTGGCCATGTTCCTGGTGGCTGTTAGCTGGCAGTACTGGCAGACCCTGACTCGCAGTTCGGAGGAGTACAGGCACAGCCAGTGAGTAGCTTTGCCTCTATCAAAAGTTCAGCTTTTCCTAATTCAACATGGGGTCTGGAGCAGGAGAACTTCCCTGCAGGAGACAGGACAATTCCCACAGGATCATTCGTGCTGTTACATCATGTAGGGAAGCTTCTGGTCAGACCAAAGTTGGACAGCAGCAGCCCCTGTAACAAGCCCACCCCACCCCACCCCACCCCACCCCACCCCAGGCCTGGGTGTTACAGCTGTGCACATTCTGATCAACACTAAGCCCAGGGAAGGCGCTAGAGGTGAGGATACGAAGACCTGTGTTAATGTAAAACATTTGCTTGGATGCTTTATAGAGTCTCAACTGGAACTTGGACTGGTTTCCACAGCCTGTTTGATGGGACTGTGTAGTGGGAATCTTACTTTATGTCTAATCTGTATTTTTTTGTGAGGGGACAGTGTAGAAGAAGCTTTATCTCTACCTAACCCATGCTATCCCTGCCCTGCATCCAAGTTTAGGACTGTCGCTGGAACCTTGTTCTTGTTTTGGGAGAATTGGGTCAGGGGTCACTTTTTTCTGCATAAAACTTGCTGATTGAGTTGATTAATGTAATAAATCATTTTACATGTTTGTGTGTCTCTCTAATCTTCCTCTCTGTTTTGTCCCCTTGTGAATTGGGTCCCACTACATGTCATTTGATTACTGACGTTTGTGCAGTGCGGTGAAGGACTTTTTGCAAGTATTTAAATGTGCACATTCAGTGGTCCCAGATCTGAGCTGCATGTCACACATGCTCAAAGGAATTGAAACCTGTCTCCACACAGTAAGGACTATGTTCTATGTAAGAGGAAGCAGAAAGGCAGAAGGAATCAGGAACCAGAACCCTCTATCACCACAACATCAGCTGTGCTGCAGAAACTGGCTCGATCATTGCCTGTGGCATTTGTCTGCTCCCGAACCACAGCAGCAGGTGGACAGTTCCTTCAGCCCGTGTAACATTCACTGATACCACACTAGTACCTGGTGCCAAACAATAGTAAAACTTGAAAGCAATCTCTCATAATTCCCACCAAGGTACTTGCTGTTGGCAAAGGAAGCAAAAGTGTCATCAGGAAGAGCAGTTTGGCAGCGAGCAGTTGGAAACAGTGGGGCAGTGAGAGGCTGAGGCTGGTCGGCAACGGTGGGGCCCGGTGTTGGGGTCAGGGACGGTGGGGCGCTGTGTGCCCGGTGTTGGGGTCAGGGACGGTGGGGCGCTGTGTGCCCGGTGTTGGGGTCAGGGACGGTGGGGCGCTGTGTGCCCGGTGTTGGGGTCAGGGACGGTGGGGCGCTGTGTGCCCGGTGTTGGGGTCAGGGACGGTGGGGCGCTGTGTGCCCGGTGTTGGGGTCAGGGACGGTGGGGCGCTGTGTGCCCGGTGTTGGGGTCAGGGACGGTGGGGCGCTGTGTGCCCGGTGTTGGGGTCAGGGACGGTGGGGCGCTGTGTGCCCGGTGTTGGGGTCAGGGACGGTGGGGCGCTGTGTGCCCGGTGTTGGGGTCAGGGACGGTGGGGCGCTGTGTGCCCGGTGTTGGGGTCAGGGACGGTGGGGCGCTGTGTGCCCGGTGTTGGGGTCAGGGACGGTGGGGCGCTGTGTGCCCGGTGTTGGGGTCAGGGACGGTGGGGCGCTGTGTGCCCGGTGTTGGGGTCAGGGACGGTGGGGCGCTGTGTGCCCGGTGTTGGGGTCAGGGACGGTGGGGCGCTGTGTGCCCGGTGTTGGGGTCAGGGACGGTGGGGCGCTGTGTGCCCGGGGATGGTGGGGCGCCATGTGCCTGGTGTCAGGGTCAGGAACGGTGGGGTGCAGGGTGCCCGGGAACAGTGGGGCATGGGGTGCCCGGGGTCAGGGACTGTGGGGTGCCTGGGGTCAGGGACAGTGGGGCACACTGCTGTTGCCAGGAGAAGTCTGATTGAATCTTATGTACAAATCCAAGGGGAAGAGGGACAGGCTGCACCTGAAATGAGGGGGTCCAATATCCCAGCGGGCAGATTTTCTAGTGCTACCAGGGAGAGTTTAAACTAGATTGGCAGGGTAGTGGGATCCAAAGCAGAAGTGAGGCAGATGGGAGGCTGGAAATTGAGGCAGAATTTCATGACAGTAAGGTCAGTAGGCAAGTCAGGCAGCAGCATAGCAGGGAGCAAGGAAAGTCTGATGGATTAAATTGCATTTATTTCAATGCAAGAGCTCTGACAGGTTCACATTATCATCCTTGTCTGTACTCAGTACCTCTACAAATGAATCCCAGATCCTCTCTCCTTTGTTAACTACTCTCAACATGTCTGTAGCTTCTACATGTGAGAGGTGAAAACAAATGTCGGTTCCTTAGTCTGCGACAGGGACATTCAATAATGAGGAACAGAGAAATGGCAGAATGACTAAACAAATGCTTCAGTTGCATTGATAGAGAAGAGGATGCAAATAACAATCTCAGAACATGTTTGTAACTTTACAGAACACTGATGAGGCTGCAGGGAGTAGTGTGTGCAGTTCTGGCCACACACAGGAAGGCCATGATCGTACTAGAGAGGACTTTAGTCATGGGTAAAGATTGGACAGGCTGGGCTTGTCTTCCCCAGAGCGAAGGCAAAAGGTTGAGCTGATCAAGATGTATGAGACTGAGGGGCACAGATTGTTGAACTATTTTCCCCACAGGGCTGTCAGAAACAAGAGAGCAGAGGTTTAAGGTGAGGGGGGGCAGTTTGAGAAGTGTGCAGCAGAGAAATGATCCCTTACAGCTCACCTCATCTGTGGTGCTCTTCTACACTAGCCCTATTGGCACACGTTAGGCCCAAATCCCTCTAGGCCTTTTACATCAAAGTACCTGTCCAAATGTCTTTTAAATATTGCAAGCATATCTGCCTCTACCACTTCCTCTGGCAGCTCGTTCCAGAAAACCATCACTGTGTGTGTGGAAAAACTTACCCCTCAGCCCCCCCCCTTTAACTTTCTCCCCTCTCACCTTAAATCTGTGCCCTCTAGTTCTGGACTTCCCCTGCCCTGGGAAATAGACTCTCTCTATCCAATCCATGCCTCTCGTAGTTTTATAAACCTCTATAAAGTCACCCCTCAACGTCCTAGTATCCAATGAGGATAAACCTATCCAGTCTCTCCTTGAAACTGCAGCCCTCCATCCCAGCCAATATCCCTTACAAGATCGGCCCGAGAGCCGTTGGAGCAGCGGGTCTCTAACAGGTAGGGGCTGAGTATTTAAAACAGAGTGTTGATTGGTTGATCAGAGGGAGTGTGTACTTGAGATAATTGGCAGGGACAAATATAAGGAGGGGTAACTGAAGAGGAGTGGCCAGTGTGTGAGTGGCTCAGGGTAGGAGTGGAGCCTTGAGGCTTTGGCTCAAGAGGCTTCGGTGAGCAGAGGCTGAGGACGAGCTTGCTCCCTGAGAGGTAAGGCCAGTAAGTTCCTTTAATTTAATTAACTTAGGAATAGGTAGTGATGGCAGCAGTTAGGGCAGTCGTGTGCTCCGAATGCAGTATGTGGGAAGTCAAGGACAGCACACTTGTCCCTGATGACCACACCTGTAAAAGGTGCATCCAGCTCCTGACAAACCGAGTTAGGGAAGTGGAGCTGGATGAACTCTGGATCATTCGTGAGGCAAAATTTTAAGAGTGCAGAGTTTGCATGTTCCTGCCAAGATTAAAGGCAAAGTTAACAGGCATAGGGAACCTTGGTTTTCAAGGGATATTGGCGATCTGGTTAAGAAAAAAAGAGAGGTGTATAGCAGGTATAGGCAACTAGGAACAAATGAGGTACTTGAAGAGTATAGAAAATGTAAGAAAATACTAAAAAAAGGACATCAGGAAGGCAAAAAGAAGACATGAGGTTGCTCTGGCAGATAATGTGAAGGTAAACCCGAAGGGTTTCTACAAGTATATTAAAAGGATAGTAAGGGACAAAATTGGTCCCCTAGAAGATCGGAGTGGTCGTCTATGTGTGGAGCCTCAGGAGATGGGGGAGTTTTATTGCATCAGTATTTGCTCTGGAAACTGGCATAGTGTATATGGAAGGAAGGGAATCAAGCAATAGTGTCATGGAACATATAGAGATTAAGGAGGAGGAGGTGCTTGCTGCCTTACAGCGAATAAAGGTAGATAAATCCCCTGGGCCTGACATGATATTTCTTCGTACATTGAGAGAGACTAGTGTAGAAATTGCAGGGGCCCTGGCAGATATATTTAAAATGCCCTTAGCCACGGGTGTGGTGCCAGAGAACTGGAGGGTAGCTCATGATCTGTTGTTTAAAAAAGGCTCTAAAAGTAAACCAGGTAATTACAGGCCGGTGAGCCTGACATCAGTATGTATACATGGACTTTAGTAAGGCCTTTGACAAGGTCCCACATGGGAGGTTAGTTCAGAAGGTTCAGACACTAGGTATCCATGGAAAGGTTGTAAACTGGATTTGAAATTGGCTGTGTGGGAGAAGACAGAGAGTGGTAGTGGATGGTTGTTTCTCAGACTGGAGGCCTGTGACTAGTGGTGTGCCTCAGGGATCTGTGCTGGGGCCATTGTTGTTTGTTGTCTATATCAATGATCTAGATGATAACGTGGTAAATTGGATCAGTTAAGTTTGCTGATGACACTAAGATTGGAGGCGTAGTGGACAGTGAGGAAGGCTTTCAAAGCTTGCAGAGGGATCTGGACCAACTGGAAAAATGGTCCAGAAAATAGCAGATGGAATTTAATGCAGACAAGTGTGAGGTGTTGCATTTTGGAAGGACAAATCAAGGTAGGACACATACAGTAAATGATAGGGCACTGAGGAGTGCAGAGGAACAAGGGGATCTGGAAGTTCAGATACATAATCACCTGAAAGTGGCGTCATGGGTAGACAGGGTTGTAAAGCTTTTGGCATCCTGGCATTCATGAATCAAAGTATTGAGTATAGGAATTGGGATGTTATGATGAGGTTGTATAAGACATTTGAGAGGCCAAATTTGGAGTATTGTGGGCACTTCTGGTCACCTAACTATAGGAAGGATATCAGTAAGATTGAAAGAGTGCAGAGGAGATTTACTAGAATGTTGCTGGGTCTTCAGGAGTTGAGCTACAGGGAAAGATTGAACAGGTTAGGACTTTATTCCTTGGAGCATAGAAGAATGAGGGGCGACTTGATACAAGTTTACAAAATTATGAGGAGATAGACAGTTAATCCAAGTAGGCTCTTTCCACCTAGATTAGGAGAGATAAGTACATGGTTTTAGGGTGAAAGGAGAAAGGTTTAGGGGGAACTTCATTCAGTGGTAGGAGTGTGGAAAGGGCTACCATCTGACGTGGTAAATGCGAGCTCACTCTTAAGTTTTAAGAATAAATTGGATAGATACATGGATGGGAGAGGTCTGGAGGGTTATGGACTGGGTGCAGGTAAATGGGACTAGCGGAATAATGTTTCAGCACAGACTAGAAGGGCTGAATGGCCTGTTTTCTGTGCTGTAGTGTTCTATGGTGAATGTCTTCTGTACTCTCTCTATTGCTACCACATCCCTCCTGCAGTGTGGTGACCAGAACATACACAATACTCCCAAGTGCAGTATAACTAGTGTTCTGTACAGCTGCAACATGACATCCTAACTCTTGTACTCAATGTCTTGGCCTTTGAAGGGCAGTGTACCAAATGCCTTCTTCACTACCCTATCCACCTGTGTGGCCACTTCCAGGGAACTATGGCCTTGCACCCCAAGGTCTATCAGTGCATCAACACTCCTCAGGGTCAGTAATGTGCTTCTCCTCCCACCAGAACTGGTCACGAGTCATACAGCAGGGAAACAGGCCCTTTGGCCTAACTGAGCTAGTCCTGTTTGGCCCATATCCCTCTAAACCTTACCTATCCATTTACCTGCCTCACCCACTTCCTCTGGCACCTCGTTCCATATACTCACCCCACCCTCTGGGTGGAAAAAGGTGTCCCTCAGGTTCCTATTAAATCTCTCCCCTCTCACCCTAAACCTGTGCCTTCTAGTTCTTGATTCCCCAACCCTGGGAAAAAGACTGCATTCACCCTATCCATGCCCCTCAAGGTTTTCTACACCTCTATAAGATCATCTCTCAGTCTCCTACATCCCAATAAAAAAAAAAGTCCCAACCTGCTCAACCTCTCTCCATAATTCAGTCCCTCAGGTCCCAGCAACATCCTTGTAAATCTCCTCTGCACTCTTTCCAGCTTAATCGTATAGTAGGGTGTCCAAAACTGAACAGAATATTCCAAATGTGGCCTCACCAACATCTTGTACAACTGCAACATAACATTCCAACTCCTATACTCAATATCCTGACAGATGAAGGCCAGCATGCCAAAAGCTTCATCACCAGCCTGTCTACCTGTGACATCACTTTCAGGGAACCATGTATTTATACTCCTAAGTCCCTCTGTTCTACAGCACACCCCAGGCCCTACCGTTCTCTGTGAAAGTTTGTCTTCTTCTGGTCACAGGAGTCTGTTTACAAAGCTTAGAGTCTTGTAATGTTTGTAATCAACCTGCCCTCACATCGGACCCAAGGGACACAGGGAGAAGGTACACACTCCTTACAGACAGCGGCAGGAATTGAACCCAGGTCACTGGCGCTGTAACAGCGTTACGCTAACTGCTACATCACTGTGCCACTTAAGTATATCTAATGAGGCAGCCTCTACTGCTTCCCTGGGCAGAGAATTCCACAGATTCACTACTCTGAGAAAAGCAGTTTCTCCTCACCTCTGTCCTAAATCTATTCCCCCGAATCTTCAGGCCATGTCCCCTAGTTCTAGTCTCACCCACCAGTGGAAACAACCTTCCTGCCTCTATCTTATCCATCCCTTTCATAATTTTGTGTTTCCATAAGATCCCCTCATTCTTCTGAATTCCAGCGAGTATAGTCCCAGGCGACTCAATCTCTCCTCACAGGCTAACCCCTCATCTCCAGAATCAACCTCCTCACAGGCTAACCTCCTCTGCACTGCCTCCAAAGCCAGTACATCTTTCCTCATGTAAGGAGACCAGAAATGCACGCAGTACTCCAGGTGTGGCCTCACCAGTACCCTGTACAGTTGCAGCATAACCTCCCTGCTCTTAAATTCAATCCCTCCAGCAATGAAGGCCAACATTTCATTCACCTTGATAACCTGTTGCACCTGCAAACCACCCTTTTGCGATTCATGCACAAGCTCTCCCAAGTCCCTCTGCACAACAGCATGCTGCAATCTTTCACTATTTAGATAATAATCTGATCTTCTATTTTTCCTTCCAAAGTGGATGACCTCGCAATTACCAACATTGTACTCCATCTGCCAGACCCTTGCCCACTCACTTAACCTATCTATATCTCTCTGCAGACTCTCCGCATCCTCTGCACAATTTGCTTTTCTACTCAATTTAGTGTCATCAGCAAACTTAGATACGCTACACTCGGTCCCCTCTTCCAAATCATTAATATATATCGTGAACAGTTACTGGCCTAGCACCAACCCCTGTAGCACCCCACTCACCACTGATTGCCAACCAGAGAAACACCCATTTATCCCAACTCTCTGCCTTCTATTGGTTAACCAATCCTCTATCCATGCTAATACATTACCCCCAACTCCAGGCATCCTTATCTTATGGATAAGTCTTTTATGTGGCACCTTATTGAATGCCTTCTAGAAATCCAAGTGCACAACATTCACCTGTTCCCCTCTATCCACTGCGCTCATTATATCCTCAGAGAACTCTAAGTTTGTCAAACAGGACCTGCCCTTCCTGAATCCATGCTGTGTCTGCCTGATGGAACCACTTCTATCCAGATGTCTCGCTATTTCTTCCTTAATGATAGCTTCAAGCATTTTCCTGACTACAGACATTAAACTAACTGGCCTGCAGTTACCTGCCTTTTGCCTGCATCTTTTTTAAACAGTGGCGTGACATTCACTGTCTTCCAATCCACTGGGACCTGCCCAGAGAATTTTGGTAAATTATCACAAACGCCTCTACTATAACTTCCGCCATTTCTTTCAGTATCCTGGGATGCATCCCATCAGGACCAGGGAACTTGTCTAACTTTAGGCCCACTAGTTTGCTCATCACTACCTCTTTAGTGACAGTGAGTGTATTGAGGTCCTCATCCATAGCATCTTTCTTTGGCATGTTAGACGTGTCCTCCACTGTGAAGACCGACACAAAATAGTCATTCAAGATCTCGATCATTTCCACATTACTCAATATTAATTCCCCCTTCTCATCTTCCAAGGGACCTACGTTCACTTTAGCCACCCTTTTCCGCTTTATATAATTATAGAAACTTTTACTATCTGTTTTTATATTTTGTGCTAGTTTACTTTCATAATCTATCTTCCCTTTCCTTATTGCTTGCTCACTGGTTCTTTGAGTTCTAAAGTTTTCCCAATATTCCGGTTTCCCACTACTCTTGGTGACATTGTATGCATGAGCTTTTAGCCCGATGCCTTCTTTTATTTCCTTAGTTATCCAAGGCTGTTCGCCCCACCCTTACTGTCCTTGCTTTTAACTGGAATATACTTTTGTTGAGCACTGTGAAAAATCTCTTTGAAAGTCTGCCGCTGTTCCCTAACTCTCCCACCATAGGACATTACAGCACAGTACAGGCCCTTCAGCCCACAATGTTGTGCCAACATCTTATCCTGCTCTAAGATCTATCTAACCCTTCCCCCTCACATAGCCCTCCATCATTGATGTGGCTATCTAAGAGTCTCTTAAATGTCCCCAATGTATCTGCCCCCACAACCTCTGCTGGCAGTGCGTTCCACACACCAACCATTCTGTGTATATAAAAAAAAAACTTACCCCTGACCTCCCCCTTATACCTTCCTCCAATCATCTTAAAATTATGTCCCCTCATGTTAGCCATTTCCACCCCGGGAAAAAGTCTCTGACTGTCCACTCGATCTATGCCTCTTATCATCTTGTACATCTCTATCAAGTCACCTCTCATCATCCTCATCTCCAAAGAGAAGCCCCAGCTCACTCAACTTATCCCCATAAGACATGCTCTCTAATCCAGGCAACATCCTGGTAAATCTCCTCTGCACCCTCTCTAAAGCTTCCACATCCTTCCTATAATGAGGCGACCAGAACTGAACACAATACTCCAAGTGTGGTCTAACCAGAGTTCTATAGAGCTGCAACATTACCTCACAGCTCTTGAACTCAATACCCCGACTAATGAAGGCCAACACTCCATACGCCTTCTTAACAACCCTATCGACCTGCACGGCAACCTTGAGGGATCTATGGACGTGGACCCCAAGATCCCTTTGTTCCTCCACACTGTTAAGAGTTTTGCTATTAACCTTGTATTCTGCCTTCAAATTCGATCTCCCGAAGTGTATCACTTCACACTTTTCTGGGTTGAACTCCATCTGCCACTTCTCAGCCCAGGTCTGAGCCTGTTTTCTCAGTCCACACTAGTCAACTTCTCCCTCATCCCATTGTAGTCTCCCTCGTTTAGGCATAATACTGGTTTTACATTGAACTATTGCACCATCCATTTGTATTAGAAATGCAATCATACCATGATCCACTCTTTCCAGGAGGATCCCTAACTACAAGATCATTAATTTTACCTGTCTCATTGCACAGGACCAGATCTAAGATAACATTTTTCCTTGTAGGTTCACTAACACGGTAGTGTAGCAGTTAGCGTAACGCTATTACAGCGCCAGCCACCCGGGTTCAATTCCGGCCACTGTCTGTACATTCTTTCCGTGTCTGCGTGAGTTTCCTCCGGGTGCTCCGGATTCCTCCCACATTCCAAAGACGTACGGGTTAGGAAGTTATGGGTGTGCTATGTTGGCACCGGAAGCGTGGCGACACTTGCGGGCTGCCCCCAGAACACTCTACGCAGAAGATGCATTACACTGTGTTTCAACGTACATGTGACTAATGAAGAAATCTTATCCTAACATGCTGATAGTGACTAACAATGCAGGCAACTTAGCTGGCATGGACAAGTTGGGCCAAAGGGCCTGTTTCTATGCTGTGGGACTCCATGACTCCACTTTCAACAGATTGTGCACACACAGCCTCAGATCTCCCCTTTCGTACCTTTTGGAATTTGTATCAACTCAATTCTTATTAAAGTGTAATATCTCAAACTGCTCCAGATGAAATATCATTTGCCACCTCCAACAGTCCACATCTCCCCAAGTTCTGCACCGTCCTCTTCACAGCTCACTGCACTGGTGTCAACTGGAAGTTCAAGACTTGGTGTAAAGAGAAGCAGTGGTGCAGAACTCCTCACCTCCCTCCATACAGAAAGTACCCACATCTCTGTTCCCACCAGCACAGAGGTCACGCCTTCACCAGGACTGCAGCGGCCTATGGCAGCTTTCCCAGGTCAGCTGGGAATGGGCCACGAATGCTCAGCACACCTTGCATGGCCACCTGGGCTACCTCGATAATCACTCAGCATTCAAAATAATTTGAAGCAAAAATAGAAGAAACTTTAAAAATCTATATTTAGGTACAATCGATGTTGATTTAAGATGATCTGTGTTAGTGTCCTGATTACTTTAGAAAGCAGCTTCAGCAGTCGTGTGATAAATGAGAAAGCAGAGAAGTGAAGGTGAGAGACGGTTGCTCATCGCTCTGACTGACGGGGCATTGCACTGGGATTGTTCGAACCACGCCTGGCTCTGCATTGTGGCGGGCATGCTCCTCGCTTCATGCAGCAGTGGGACAGTGTCCGGCTCCAGGCACAGGGCCTGCTAGTAGCTGGTCTCGTGAGGGATTCCCGCCACAACTTCCTCCTCGATCCCACACTCGTTGCTGCCCCTCAGGATCTTCACAAAACCTGACAGGCAAAGGGAATAATGAGAGGAGGGAGAGTGGTCAGAGGACCTCCCCCTCACCACGTCCCACAGAGCACAGCACCCCCTCCCTCAAGAGCCACAAACTTCTCCCCCCCACCCACCCCCCTTGGCCCCCCCCAACTCACCGTGATCGCCCCAATCAGTGTTCCAGGAGTTGGCGATCAGCCAGTAGGGGGTCCCGTCCTCCTCACCCCAGCCCAGAATCTTGATGGCGTGGCCGCCAACAGCCTCCCCAACCTTGTGCTGGTAAACACCTGGGGGGGGGAGAGAGAAAGAGACCGTGAACCAGTGGGCAGCTGCAGGCCCTCACCCCAGGGGATTGGGGACCCGCCCAGGGGATCTGGAGACCCACCTGACTTGTACTGCAGGAAGTCGGTGTAGACCAGCAGTGCTCCCTCCACCGGCCCGTTCTTGTAGATCTCCTTCATGATGTCCTCGGGGTCGGAACTCACACTGTACGAAGACAGACCTATGGAGAGAGAATCGGCTCAGTCACCACAGGTCCCACACCCTGCAGCCACGGAACGTGGGAGACCCAGCCCAGAGCGAGCTCAAATCAGGGGGCCGTGAGGGGAGTACCCGGACCCACCAATCGGGGGCCACACCCAGACACACCAATCAGAAGCAGGAGGCCACTAGGCCACTCAAATGTTTCCTGTGCTTCCCACAAGCCTCAGTGACTGACCCTCTGGCTCACCACCACAGCACCCCGACCCTGGAGAAGGAATGTCCCCTGGGACTGCACTGCCCCCCCACCCCGGCTCCACTCACCGTAATGTTTGTCCTTCAGGTAGTCAGGGGTGTAGCCAGACTCACACACCCTGGTGCACTGCGGCGTGGAGATCTCCCCAGTGCAGGGGGGCCGCGATCCATTAACGTGGTGCTCACATGGGGGGATGGAGTACGGACGGCAACCTGTGGAGAACCAGGGGAGAGGGGTGGTGAGGGGGGGACAGAGAGAGAGGGAGGTTGCAGGGGGAGAACAGTATCAACATCTTCCCATTTGTGAAGCAGTGCCCCCCTCCCTATCCATCCCACCTCTTCCCCAACCCCTCCTCCCCACTCCCCCCCGCACTGCCAGCACTGACCTGTGTGGGAGTTGTACAGCCCTCCAGTCACCAGTCCCTCCTGTGTCCAGTATCTCCAAGCCTCTGATGGGTAGCCCCCGTTGCAGCTGGGAGAGGAGAGACCAGTTTAAACAGCAGCACCCAGTCTGAATAAAACGGGGGAAGGGGGGGGGGGTTATACGTCCATGTTCACTGCTCTGGGCCTGTACTCGCTGGAGTTCAGAAGGATGAGGGGGGATCTCATTGAAACCTCCCGAATATTGACAGGCCTGGATAGAGTGGACATGGAGAGGTTGCTTCCAGTAGTGGGAGAGTCCAGGACCAGAGGGCACAGCCTCAGAATAGAAGGACGTCCCTTTACAGCAGAGATGAGGCGGAATTTCTTTAGCTAGTGGGTGGTGAATCATTGCCACAGAGGCTGTGGAGGCCAAGTCATTGGGTGTATTTAAAGCGGAGGTCGATAGATTCTTGATTAGTAAGGGCGTCAAAGGTTATGGGGAGAAGGCAGGAGAATGGGGTTGAGAGGGAAAAATAAATCAGCCATGATCAAATGGCAGCAGACTCGATGGGCCAAATGGCCTAATTCTGCTCCTATGTCCTATGGATTTCTCAGCTCCCTCCACCCTGCCACGAACTGCTGACTTTCACCTTCCAGACTCCACGAGTCCTGCCATCAGGTGCCCTTGTTCGCTTCACTCATGCCTGCACATTTCCCACACCAGAGGGTCTGGATTTTGGTGCTCCCAGCCTTCAACAGCACATGGATGCCTGAACATTCTTCATTCCCCAATGGCCAACGCTCATCACCTCTCGTTAAGCAGAAACACTTACCCATTCCCGCATTCACTTTCACAGCAAGTCAGGAGGTCTTCGGCAGAGATCTCCACACTGACCTGGCCCTTGGAGTGGATACAGATCCTATCCGACATGGCTTCCACCGCTCCAAAGGCCTGGGGAGGAGCAAACATCTCATCAACAGAACACTGGAACCACAGCAGGCAGCCCCTGACCACATGGGCGGACCTCTATCCTAGTTCCATCCCCTTGCTGTGTCTAAATCTCAACATCTTTGATTTAAGATATCATTCAACTCAGCCTTTAAATAATTCAGGTTTTGTCTCATGCTCTTCGTGAGAAAGAATTGCTTCTTGTTCCTCCAAGTTTCTTAAAGGCTTGTCTGTGATGTTCTGGTTACAGACCTCGTTCAAGATCCCAGCTCAGAATCTACCAGATTGTCATTAAAACCACCTGTTGGAGAAGGCAGCCTTCAGGTGATCTGGCCAATACCAGACTCAAGACCCAAACTCCCACCAGAGGCCACAGACCTGAAATAAAACCAGAAAATGCTGGAAACACTCAGCAGGTCAGGAGTTAGTGTTTCAGGTGGGAGACCATGTGTAGAACAGTCTGCCCGAGGTTGTTCCTCTCTCCACAGGCGCCACCCGACCTGGTTCCAATCTCCTCTGGTTTTATTGAGGTCTAACCTGGGCTTTGGCTCCACCGTGGGCTGAGCAAGGTGACAATCAGAATCCAATGGCCCTGCTCTACTTCCCCGAGGGAGATGGCAGGAAATCTAACCCGGTGAAGCCTCTGTCAGTCCACAGCTTCCAGTCTAGGGGCAGAATTCTGTTGCTCTGCTAAAGGACAGATGATCAACCATCCTTGGCGTGGACCCCACCCGCCCCCGTCCTACCCCCATCCCCGGCGCAGTCCCCATCCACCACCATCCCCCACCCACCCCCGGTGCAGACCCCACACACCCACCACCGTCCCCGGCGCGGACCCCACCCACCACTGGGCCCCAGCTTCTGCCACACGGTTTTTGTGAAGGAGGGGCGATACTTTGTGTTTACACCTATTGGCAATTAGAGTGAAAGGTGATGGTACTGAAATGTAAATGGTGCCGAGGGGGTTTACAGGGTGGGTACGGAGATAGTTTCCCCCAGTGCGGACATCTAGAGTAAGGCGTCACTTAATTCAAGAGGAGATGGAAAGAAATATTTCCTTTCAGGGGTTGAGAGTCTGTGGGGTTCTCTGCCCCGGGGGGCTGTGGAGGTAAAGTCACTGAATATATTCGAGGCAGAGACAGACAAACATTTACCTATGATGGAATTGAGGGGGGGGGAAAGTGGTGTTGGGGCCAAGATTGGATCAACCGTTGCCTTACTGACTGGAGCACTGAGTGTGCAGTCCCTGCTCCCATGTCTCACGTAGAGCAGGTATAACCAGCGAAGAACTCCAGACTGTCAGCTCACTGTCCCTCATTCACAAAGGGTCACAAACGTCTGACACACCCCACACCTCAGCAAAGGAAGAACCTCCTCCCAACCTCTTCACCACAAAACTCTCCCTCACAGCCCAGGGAGTGGAAGGGAGCACGAGCTGTTGATCAGACAGTTGGGCAAGTAACGAAACAGTGAAAGTTCCTGACACTGAGGCAAAGTGTTTGGTGGCAGTTCCAAGGGTTGACACATGGTAACTCACATTTAGCAGCGAGCTGGACATGGTGTATGGGGAGAGGGGAAGTGTCTCTCTGGTCCAGACAGAGCCAAGATTCCAAGGGCAACAGATGTCAGAGATTCGACAGTGAGAGGAGTGGCCAGAGACAGGAATCCAGGACGGAGAGTTGTCTCCCTGGTGTCGGGTCACGGCCGTCACTGAACACTTCAGGGCATCGTAGAAGAGGGAGGTCACCGTGGTACCAAGGACACAGATCGACAGTTGAACAAGACACCTCTGGGCTGTGCTTGGAGCACTATGGCCAGTTCTGGCCTGCACAGTGCAGGAAGGATGTGATTCAGCTGGAGAGGGTGCAGACAAGATTCACGAGGATGTTGCTGGGACTGGGGGGCTCGAGTTATCAGGAGGGACTGGGACAGTTTCCCTTGGAGCAATGGAGGCTGAGCGGTGACGTGACTGAGATACGTACGATTATGAGAAGCATGGACAAAGTCGACAGCCAGGGTCCGTTTCCCAGGGGAGGGGTGTTGAAAACAAGACAGCAGAGGCTGAAGGTGAGGTTTACAGGGGATCTGAGGGGTAGTTTTTTCACACACAGAGTAGTTGGTGTGTGGAATAAGCTGCCAGGGGAGGTGGTGGAGGCACGAACAGGAACATTGAAGAGGCACCAGGACAGGTACTTGAATGGACAGGGAGATGGAATTAACGCAGGCAAGTGGGGTTCATATAGATAGGCATGGTGGTCAGCATAGACATGGTGGGCTGAAGGGCCTGTTTCTGAGCTGTACACCTCTGTGACTGAGAGAGAGCCCCTGGGTGGACAGGAACTCAGGGGCTGTGGGTTACCTGGAAAATTCAATGTTCAAACTGTTGGGTTGCAGACTAACAGAACGTGAGCAGATTCCACATCTGCAGTCTGTGCCTCAACAGTAGGTGGGCAGTGAGGGGAGGAAACCCAAATCAGTCCAGTCGGCAGAGCAGACACGGGGGGTGACAAGGCCCAAGGGTGGAGCGCAGGTTGCAGGGAGTCTGAGAAGTGAGGCAGGTGTCCTGAGCGTCGATGGGGACGTGTGGCTACCACAGAGACATAGCTGGAGCAAGTGCTGGGCCTCCACATTCCAGGGGAGAGAACCTTCAGGAGTGACCAGTGAGGCTGGAACAGAGCAGGGGGCACTGATCAAGGAGTCCGTCACCATGGTGAAGAGGGAGGACGTCCCGGAAGAGTCTGCAAATGGGGCCAGGTGGGTGGCGATTAGGAACAGGGGCGATCGCTTAGCTGGGGCAGTTCTACAGGCCCAACAGGAGATAGAGCAGATATATTGACAAATCACAGAGGTCCCAGAGCACTAGGGTCACAGTAGTGAGGGATTTTAACTTCCCAAATATTAACTGGGACCACCTTAGAGGGAAAGAATTAAGGGCCTGGCAATTTCAGTTTTGTAAAACAGGACCTGACTAGGGAGGGCAGGGAGCAGGTGACTCTGCAAGTGGACTTAGCCAAAATAGACATCTTGGTTGGCACGGGCCAAAGGGCCTGTTTCTGCACGATATGGTTGTGACTGTGGGAGTCATTCGACGGAACAGTCACAGGGGACTCCTGGACTACTGCACCTTGCCCTCCCCTGCACTACTGCCCCCTGGCCACCCCTCCCTGCACTACTACCCCACGGCCACCCCTGTATTAGTGCCCCAGCCCACCCAAGTCACCAACCACCCCAGATGCTGCAGTCAAGGGTAAACAGGAACTACCTGCTGACGGGGGCAATGATTCACCAGGCTGGGGGACTGCCTGCTGACGGGGGGGGATCCATCCAGGGAGCAGGACTGTGCCAGTGCCAGTGCCCAGATTGATCTGCCTACAGTGAGGATCCCTGGTCACGGCGGCACAGCTGGACATCACGGAGTTGGGATCTTGGTTGGGGGTGTCAGGAGGGGCATGGGGGTGGGGGCAAGGGATCTGGTCTGCCCAATGGTCCTTACCCAACACGATCCACAGGAGCCCTGGTCACGGATCTCCTTAATGGTTGGGCAGTGCGGCCATTGCTCCCGGGAATCGAAGCTCCTCGGCAGCTTCATGACGGCCACGTTCTGAGACCTGATGCAGGAGAAAGGACCATGAGGAAGATCTGGTCTCCTGCACCCACCTCCTCCTCAACTCTGCCCCAAATCCTCAGCAGCAGCACCACCCCCAAAACCGCAGCAAGAGCAAGAGTGTCTACACACTGCTGGCACTGACACCCCTCCCCACATCCCCCAAACCTCCTCCACCCCGCCTCACACCTTGCCCCCATGTCCCCCAAACCTCCCCCCATGTCCCCCAAACCTCCCCTGCCTCACACCATCTCTCAGCACCACCGGACAGTTTTCCCCTCCCTCACCTCAGGGGCAGTCGGGGTCCATTCAGGACGGTCCCACAGAGACTCTTCACCAGGCTGAAGGGAACATTTTGGAAATTCTGGCCAGCCTGAAAACAAGGACAAGCAGTTAGCTCCCGTCCCAACACTGCACCCCTCATCTTCCCTCCCCCACCCCAACACCCACCTCCGGTCCCTTCACCCCCTTCCCCCCCCCCCCCACCCAAAGGACACCCACTTTCCCAGGCTGAATAAAAAGCAGAGATGAGAGAATCAGGTTTATTATCACTGACAGACGTCATGAAATGTTTTGCGGCAGCAGTACAGAGCAAGACACAAAAATTACTACGTTACAAAAATAAATAAATCGTGCAGCAGAAGAATAATGAGGTAGTGTTCATGGACCGTTCACAAATCTGACGGCGGAGGGGAGGAAACTGTTCCTGAATCGTTGAGTGTGGGTCTTCAGGCTCCTGCACCTCCTCCGATGGTAGTAACGAGAAGAGGGCATGTCCCAGATGGTGAGCGTCCTTGGTGATGGATGCCGCCTTCTTGAGGCACCACCTCTTGAAGATGTCCTCGATGGTGGGGAGGGTTGTGCCTGTGATGGAGCTGGCTGAGCCTACAACCCTCTGCAGCCTCTTTCGATCCTGTGCATTGGAGCCTCCGTACCAGGCGGTGATGCAACCAGTCAGAATGCTCTCCACCGTACATCTGCAGAAACTTGCAAGAATCTTTGGTGACGTACCAAATCTCCTCAAACTCCTAATGAAGTAGAGCCACTGATGTGCCCTCTTTGTGATTGCATCAGTGTTGGGCCCAGGACAGATCCTCTGAGATGTTGACGTTCAGGAACTTGAAGCTGCTCACCCTTTCCACTGCTGACCCCTCAATGAGGACTGGTGTGTGTTCTCCTGACTTCCCCTTCCTGAAGTCCACAATCAGTTCCTTGGTCTTGCTGATGTTGAGTACAAGGTTGCTGTTGCGACACCACTCAACCAGCCGATCTATCTCACTCCTGTACGCCTCCTCATCGCCATCTGAGATTCTGCCAACAACAGTGGTGTCGTTGGCGAATTTATAGATGGTGTTTGAGCTGTGCCGAGCCACACAGTCCTAAATGTTGAGCAGTAAGCTAAGCAGGCGTCCTTGAGTTGCACCTGTGTTGATTGGCAACGAACTGAAGGTTGTACCGGATATAAAAAGCAGCTGTGAATACCCAGAAGATTTCAGAACGGAAATCAGAGCCCGAGACAAGATTGGCCAGAAATGTACAAACTGATAATTAGAGTTTTACAAACATTTAAACGTTAATGAGGCGAGCTCTGGTCGTATGAACTGATGACGGAATCAAGGAGTTGCAGCTGGTTTACTCCATAATTTGCCTTGGTCCCCAGAGGATTTCATCACCCCAGAGATTCAGGGAAGGTTCCGTTACGAAGGAAGCCAGTAAATGGAACTGAAACCACTGGTCAGCTCAACTGCCAAAAGGACAAAGAAACTATTAAAAAATTCATAACTGGGACTTGGAAAAATTCAAGAGGTTCAAGCAAGTTGAAATGGTAATCATGTTCCATCAATTACTGGAGTTCTTTGAAGCAACAAAATAGGTGGTGGTGTTGGCAGTGAAGATGGTTATCAGGGTTTACAGAGGGATCTTGATCAGCTGGTGTGTGGACTGAGGAAGGGCAAATGGAGTTTAATTCGGATAAGTACAAGGTGTTGTGTTTTGAGGAGACAAATCAGGGCAGGACTTGCAGAGTGAACGGTAGGGCCCTGGGGTGTGTGGGGAACAGAGGGACACGTGACAATAATGAACCAATTCCAACCTAGGGGTACAGGTACATGGCTCTCTGAAAGTGGCAACACCGGTAGACAGGGTGGTGAAGACGACGTTTGGCACGCTGGCCTTCATCAGTCAGAGTATTCAGGGCAGGTCAAAGTATAGAAGGAGATAGAGAGCTCAGTGAGACTGTGTCATGACAACAACCTTTCCCTCATGTCAGCAAAAAAGAGCTTTGATTTTGGGAAGGGGGGCAGAGCACATGTTCCTGTTTCCATGAATGGTGCTGAGGTCAAGAGGGTTGAGATCTTCAAGTTCCTAGGCGTGAACATCACCAACACCTGTCCTGGTCCAACCACATAGACACCACGGCCAAGGAAGCTCACCAGCGCCTCTACTTCCTCAGTTTGGCTGTCCCAGTTGACCCTCACCAGTTTTAAAATTGATGCACCACAGAAAGCATCCTCTCCAGATACATCACAGCTTGGTATGGACTCTGTCTACACTTCTTGCTGCCTCAGGAAAGCAGCCAGCATAATCAAAGAACCCACCCACCCCGGACATTCTCTCTTCTCCCCCCTCCCATTGGGCAGAAGATACAAAAGCCCGAACCACCAGGCTCAAGCACAGCTTCGATCCTGCTGTTATAAGACTACTGAACGGTTCCCTTATACGATGAGATGGACTCTTGACCTCACAATCTACTTCATTATGACCTTTCACCTTATTGTCTGCCTGCACTGCACTTTCTCTGTAGCTGTAACACTTTATTCTGCATTCTGTTATTGTTTTCCCTTGTACTACATCAATGCACTGATGTGATGAAATGATCTGT